>NW_015152097.1:77561-79789 GCF_000732505.1 Cyprinodon variegatus | reverse complement strand
CTGTTGATGCTCAGGGAGCGCTGCAGCATCACTGTAACCCACAGCCAGCCATAGAATCAACACTCTGCTGTTGATGCTCAGGGAGCGCTGCAGCATCACTGTAACCCACAGCCAGCCATAGAATCAACACTCTGCAGCCTCCCTGCCTGAAATCCTTTCCCCTCCACCATTTCCCCTCCTCTTCTACTCCTCACTCAGACATTCCTACCCTCCCTATCATCTCCCAATCATTCTCACAGCCGTAAGCTGCCTGAGCCTCCCCAAACCAGGGAGGTGCCCCCCTCCCCATCCGGGCTGCTTGTTTGACTCTGAACCTTTGGATCCAGCAGCTCTAATGAAAATCTGTGTTCATTACATTTCAATCTTCACTGTCGGTGAACGCAGTCACACTCTGGACTGGCCATGGCACACAGTAACATTTTTAGTCCGGCTGGTGTTTCTAACCTGATCTTTAGGTTGATTGTTGTTGGTCTGAGGTGTTAAAGTTCTAAGATTGCTCTTGTCTAACTTTCTGTTTCAGTCAGACCAACAGATCCAAAAGGGAAGTTTAA
Source organism: Cyprinodon variegatus (assembly GCF_000732505.1). Taxonomy (NCBI): domain Eukaryota; kingdom Metazoa; phylum Chordata; class Actinopteri; order Cyprinodontiformes; family Cyprinodontidae; genus Cyprinodon; species Cyprinodon variegatus. The sequence goes on along the minus strand of NW_015152097.1, from coordinate 79,238 downwards.
GCATAATCTCAACCACAAATATTCTAGTGGATCTATGGTGAAGATTCTCTGTCATCCAGGTCATAGTCTTTACAAGAAAGTTAAAAAAGTTCAAAACAATCCACTGCACTTTGTTTCCAAGTTTGAAGATGTTCTGCTTCAGTTTTGGTTTAGAAAACATGCAGGTCCAGCCCTTAGTAATGGGGAGTCGTTGATGTCTTTGTTAGCCTTCGTTAGGGTCCCTAGCCTGAGTCCCCCCCCCCTGTTTAAGGTTGTTTTTTCTTTCTTAACATAGATGGCTTCCTTTATGCCCCTCTATAACCACCTGTCTTCTTTGTCCAAAATGTGAACATTCTGGTCCTCAGAAAGAATGTCCTTTGTCCATCAGGTGTAGATGTAGCGCAGAGTCTTGTCCAGAGGAGGGCGCTCTCCTGTGTTGGGCCATGCGTCTGTGGAGAGGTTGTTTGGTTTCTCCAATATAAAGATCAGAGCATTCCTCAATGCAATGAACTGCAGACACTCTGCTCAGATTATTCCAGTGAATCTTTTTTTCAATGAATCGATGCAATCAGCTGGTTTTCTTTTACCGTTCCTGGTCTTATATCTGTGAGGTGCCTTTGGGTGACGTGTTCTGAGCTACAGAAACACACTGAATTGATTTGAGTTGAATCTTTAGTCTTCTTGTCAGAATAGATCAATAGCCCCTCCCGCCGGTCAATGGGAGTTAAAATGCAATGCTTATGTCTGCAGTGTATTCACAATGCAAAACTAAGATTGGAAAATGGACTTCGGAAGACTTTTTAAGGATGTGGGCAGACAGTTTTCCCCAAAGTCAGCTAATGAATAATGCTAATTAAAAACGTGCTTCAGAAGGTGAAGAGTGAATGGAAACCACGAAGCAAACAGGTGGATGGAAAATAGAAAGAAGAGAGACAGCTGTGAAAGTTGGGTATGGGGGGCAGCAGAGGAATGGGAGCTGGTGGTTTGTGTGGGAGAGGAGCATCCTCTCATGGGGGGAGGGGTAGAGATGGATGGGAAGGGGGGTGAGGAAAAGAGGCAGAGGTTTTAATGAATTAATGACTTTTATCATAACTACATGCCTCCTCTCTGTGGCTCAGACACAACCGACAAAATAATAAATAAACACATGAATAAGTAAAGAGGCCTGGATGAGACAGAACTGAAGAGGGGAGGAAGATGGAAGTGGTGTGGGAGGGGGTCTGGATTGGCACGCGGCAAACCTCTGGTGATTTGATCCAACATCAAGCAGCTGAAAGTTACTGAAAAATTTAGCGATGCACAAACAGCCGGTGAATGCTAATAGCAGAGAGCACCAGCACCCTCTAACAGCTCAGACAGCCTCCAGTCTCACATGACCTTGGTTGATGGCGAGATTGAGTCACCGCCGTGCATGCAAAGGAGACGCCGCCTTAAGGCTCTGCAGATCCCCCAGATGCTGCAAGGTGCAAAAGGTCAGATACTGTTGTCCAGACGACATGTTAGGCATGACCAGAGCCCAGACAGAAACTGGCAGGATGCAGTTCCACCATCAGATCACATCAGGTTTCCCTAAAAAAGACTAATTTACAACATTTACAACAAACATTTATTAATATAACCAGGGCAGTCCCATTGAGAGGACTATGGGCGTCCAGCACCCACTTAACCCATTTAGGCCTAAAACGCCTGGAAAAAAAA
>NW_015152097.1:72938-74416 GCF_000732505.1 Cyprinodon variegatus | reverse complement strand
TGTCCATCAGGTGTAGATGTAGCGCAGAGTCTTGTCCAGAGGAGGGCGCTCTCCTGTGTTGGGCCATGCGTCTGTGGAGAGGTTGTTTGGTTTCTCCAATATAAAGATCAGATCATTCCTCAATGCAATGAACTGCAGACACTCTGCTCAGATTATTCCAGTGAATCTTTTTTTCAATGAATCGATGCAATCAGCTGGTTTTCTTTTACCGTTCCTGGTCTTATATCTGTGAGGTGCCTTTGGGTGACGTGTTCTGAGCTACAGAAACACACTGAATTGATTTGAGTTGAATCTTTAGTCTTCTTGTCAGAATAGATCAATAGCCCCTCCCGCCGGTCAATGGGAGTTAAAATGCAATGCTTATGTCTGCAGTGTATTCACAATGCAAAACTAAGATTGGAAAATGGACTTCGGAAGACTTTTTAAGGATGTGGGCAGACAGTTTTCCCCAAAGTCAGCTAATGAATAATGCTAATTAAAAACGTGCTTCAGAAGGTGAAGAGTGAATGGAAACCACGAAGCAAACAGGTGGATGGAAAATAGAAAGAAGAGAGACAGCTGTGAAAGTTGGGTATGGGGGGCAGCAGAGGAATGGGAGCTGGTGGTTTGTGTGGGAGAGGAGCATCCTCTCATGGGGGGAGGGGTAGAGATGGATGGGAAGGGGGGTGAGGAAAAGAGGCAGAGGTTTTAATGAATTAATGACTTTTATCATAACTACATGCCTCCTCTCTGTGGCTCAGACACAACCGACAAAATAATAAATAAACACATGAATAAGTAAAGAGGCCTGGATGAGACAGAACTGAAGAGGGGAGGAAGATGGAAGTGGTGTGGGAGGGGGTCTGGATTGGCACGCGGCAAACCTCTGGTGATTTGATCCAACATCAAGCAGCTGAAAGTTACTGAAAAATTTAGCGATGCACAAACAGCCGGTGAATGCTAATAGCAGAGAGCACCAGCACCCTCTAACAGCTCAGACAGCCTCCAGTCTCACATGACCTTGGTTGATGGCGAGATTGAGTCACCGCCGTGCATGCAAAGGAGACGCCGCCTTAAGGCTCTGCAGATCCCCCAGATGCTGCAAGGTGCAAAAGGTCAGATACTGTTGTCCAGACGACATGTTAGGCATGACCAGAGCCCAGACAGAAACTGGCAGGATGCAGTTCCACCATCAGATCACATCAGGTTTCCCTAAAAAAGACTAATTTACAACATTTACAACAAACATTTATTAATATAACCAGGGCAGTCCCATTGAGAGGACTATGGGTGTCCAGCACCCACTTAAAGCGAGGGGTTTATTTTTTCTACAAGAATCAAGTTTTAAGATCAGAGTTTATCTTTTATCAGTTTGTTTTAATAATGAAAAATCATTTCACTTTAATCCTTTACACCTAATGCTGAGCAGAAAGTGTTTAAATACCAATCATAATGTCCACCATATTGGATCTGTCAGGTTCCAACATGGTGGACATTAT
>NW_015152097.1:68050-69764 GCF_000732505.1 Cyprinodon variegatus | reverse complement strand
CATGATGGAGGCCGTCCCGGTTTCCTTTTGATAAAGTAACTGCAGTTAGCTATAATGATCAAACACCACTTTTTTCTACTGGACGGGATTAGCTTGTAGTTCTTTTTCACGCTTTCCTACTTAAATAAAGTTCCTTCAGACAGCGTCTGTTGTAAATGGCTGTTTTATAAATAACAGAAACGTAATCAGTCAGTCAGCCATTTTAATATCCTTCCCCTGCTCTCTTGGGCCCGTTGATGTGAATGGCCCCTGGCCCCAGGCCCCCGCCCCACAGCCACAATGTTAGCCATATGAATGGAGGGCTTAGGGCGCCATTGAGTACCAGACATGTCCGCGATTTATGAGCAGCGCGGCTAAGGTTGCTGTGCGACGTCTGACTGCGGCCCCTGGCCTCTATACTGGAGCTCCATGTGTGGCTCCCAGCAGTCTGCTGGAGCTCAGATCCTTCCTGTTAGCGGCGGCCCAGGGGCCTCTGCTCTTCTCCTGAGATAGAGTGAAGGGTGGAGGGGACTGTAACAGGAGAGGCTTTGTAAAGAGAGCTACATGTCTGAGGCGTAGACATGTCGATGGAAATACCACCACACATTCCTGTTTTTATGGACAGACACCATCATGGCCGAAGCAGCGACGCTATGGGACAGCTGAGTCATCACTGCGCTGTAGATTTATTGGCTTCCAGCTCATCCACCTGCTTTAGAAAAGTCTTTGCTCCTTCCAGCAGCTTCAGTCATCCTTCAGCCTCTCTGTGTCTGAGCCTCAGCATCTGCACCGCTCACCTCCACCCTGTAGAATGGGTGGAGTCCTCCGTCCAGACCTGCATATCTCCTGGGAAGCAACAATGGAAACAACATTTATCAGATTGATCTGGAGCGCTTTCTTTCTTTCTTTCTTCTTTAATTTTCCTTTCAGCTTTCTGATAAATATTATATGTGGAGAAAATATAACCTTTGCTTTAATATTATGGATTGTGGCAGATATTTACCTTTGTCTCCTTTTAATTTTATTTAGTGTTGCACTGATAGCAGTACCGGGCGGGGCCCCGATCCACCACTATAATGGTGGTATCGGTATCTGCCAGTACCAACTAATACAGCACCAATATCATCTTGAGAGCCAAAAGTTTCTTCAACTATTGTCACCCATTCCAGGTAGGCAATAAAAAGTTCTACTTTCACTTTGTTTTAGTCATTTTCCTGCTTCACTAAGGAAGCAGCAGCTTGAAGCCATGATGGTGATTATTTTACATCCAGGTAGTCTGCAGTTCTTCATAGATACACACACATCAGTTTCAAACTGATGGTATCGGTATGGGTCGATACCGCACAGCCAGGTATCGTATTGGGGCCAAAAGATGGCATCAGCGCTGCAGGTCTGAGTTAAAGCCCATCCAGTACCCAATGCAAAGGCAGGCTGGTCTGGATGCTTAGGAAGGGGGAGAAGGGTTCATACCTGATGGTGCTCCCAGCCTGACACACGTCCTTATTAAGGATGTAGACCATAGCAGGAGATTTCCCACTTCTTACCATTGATCCCTGTTGTTCTATCAGGATGAATTAATGAAGGAGACATGAAGACCCAACAGCACTGTTTAAAACCCCATAAAGGGTTAACTTTTTACAGTATAATAGAATAAAATAGATAGATAATTCTGGTGTTTAAAGCAGAAAACAAAAATATTTTAGAAAAAATGGCCAAACAGATGTGGACCTTAGAA
>NW_015152097.1:67047-67749 GCF_000732505.1 Cyprinodon variegatus | reverse complement strand
AAAATGATTTACTTAGATTTCCATTTTTTGCAGTGCAGTCAGTGGTTGAAGAAGGTGAAGGTAACAGCAGGGGTTTCTGGGCTGGGGGAGGAGTGGGGGGGCTGATCAGACCTGCTGATCATTAACCAGCTCCAGGTCTCCAGCAGCCTGGATGTTCTGATTCTGGCCTGAGATCGTCTTCAGGCTTTTCCCTCTAATCTAATCTGCTGCAGCTGATCCTCCATCTTCTTCTCTCCATCCCTGATGTTCTTCTGCTCTCACCTGGTCTCACCTGCTCTCACCTGCTCTCACCTGCTCTCACCTGCTCTCACCTGGTCTCACCTGCTCTCACCTGCTCTCACCTGCTCTCACCTGGTCTCACCTGCTCTCACCTGCTCTCACCTGGTCTCACCTGCTCTCACCTGGTCTCACCTGGTCTCACCTGCTCTCACCTGCTCTCACCTGCTCTCACCTGTTCCCTGATCTAAAGGATCTCCTCTGTTCTTTCAGCAGTGCCTTTATCTCAGGGTGGATCCATGGTTTGTTATTTGAGAAGTGACTCATTTTTCAGACACTGTGTCATCCAGAGATAAGCTAAGGTAATGGGTGATGCAGTCTGTGATTCTATTAATGTCTAGTTGATTAGGAGCACAGAGCTCCTCCCAGTATTGGAGAAACAGTCCCTCAGAGCTCCTCCCAGTATTGGAGAAACAGTCCCTCAGA
>NW_015152097.1:62522-64656 GCF_000732505.1 Cyprinodon variegatus | reverse complement strand
ACTAAATGACTCTTGGTCATACTTGGTAATGGAAATGTAATGAGCATATGAGGAACACATAAACACTAATGTTATTTCAGTGTTTAAATCCTTAGTGAATAAAGCTTGTCTAAGCTTTAGCAACAGCTCAACACATATTCCCGTAGCATAGCGTGGCATGCAGTTCATTCTTTAGCATCAATTAGCGTTGTCTTTACTCCGCAGTAAACACACAATATGATTAGCATCATCAAAACACACATTGCTTGTTCTGTCCCTAATCATGCCAGACCTGCAAACCTTTTTCCATGTCCGGTTGGAATGCTTGAGTTTCATCCAGTTCTGCAGCTCTGCAGGCAGGGGTTCTTTGTCTCAGTCTCACACCCAGGGCATGGTTCTCATCCAGTCTGGCTCTATATGTTCTGAAACTCAAGAGAAATGTGTTGCAAAAGGTCTGCTTTGCAGCAGTTAGGTTCTGAAAAGTTCTGACTTATCCGTGATGGTTCTGGAGATCTGGTTCTCCTGGGGCCCGCATCTCCACTGTGGTGGAGAACCAGCCGAGGCGAACCCAGCTTAGAGAGCATGGAGATCAGGAGCAAAAAGAGGCAGAAAGAGAAAGAATTCTGTGTGCTCTGTGATGTTGTCTGTCCTCACACAGATGGGGGGGGGGGTTGGTCAAACCTCTGTGACTTGCCTGTGGAGGCCTTGACTGAAACGAGGGTTGTTGCAGAGATTCCACAGCTGATTCCACATCATCATGTCAAGATGGTCAATCACTGGTTCCCAATGTCCACAAAGTATGATCATGGCATACGGCGCAACAGTACCGGCACACCCCGGTATCTGGTGCCCCCCCACTGACTATAAAGCAGAATAGAGAATGCTGAGGACCTACATGGAAGGAGAAAAAATAAGCCAGTATTCATAACAAGGCGTGATCTAGAGGTACAGAACTAGATAACCCATAGAAAGTTCCTTTACCTGTCGCCTGATAAACCTATGAACATTCCCACGTATGACGGTGTTTCTGCTAAATAAATGTAACTGTTAAATGCGTGGACTGAACCAAACAGGAAGTGTAGATGTGCAAAGGTGTGAGGGTTGTAAGAAGTTTCCTTTGAATAGATAATGAGCAGATTTTCTGTTTTTTTTTAGCCTCCCAGTTTTCCTCAGACTTTGATTTTTTCCTCATTTCGTTCTGTTTCATGGTTTGGCCTTGAAGATAGACGCACTGCTGGGAGCCCTGCTGTTTCTCACCATGCTGATTGGAGTCATGCAACGAAGCCCCGCCCGCTCAGCGGCCCACTGCGTCCAACAAACACACGCGTTGAACCACCCACACTTTCTGCTTTACCCCACCGACGAGCAGAAAGTATCCAACCGAGGGACACGGAGGAAGCAGTGCAGAAGGACGAGGGGGATGTAGGTCTAGGATGGTGTTGGGATTTAAAATGGATGCCAGGAACCAAAAGGTTCATTCATTTACTTTCAGTTGACCATAACATTTTTTGGTGGTGTTGGGGGGGTTGGGGGGGGGTCAGTGATGTAACACGGGGTAAACCCCTTTAATTAGCAGAGTAACATTTACAGGATGATGTAAATGTTCATTATGCAAACCGTTGAACATGTGACGGAGTAAAGCACTGATGTAAGTTATATGAAATATTATTTTAAAGGGAAGCAAACAGGCAGAGGCTCAGAGAGCAAAAAATAAATGATTCTACTCAGAGAGTACAGAAGCAAAACCACATGATGGAGCAAAGCTTCATCTCAGGCTGTTGCTGTTTAGCAGTTAGACTTTAGATTTTTAGGTTTGATAAAGTTCATATTCAGGAACCAACAGGATAAAGTGCTAAAATCAGTTTGTTTCCTCAGAATAACAAACTGTCTCAACCTCTGCCTAGATTTGCAGTAGAGCCGGTCGTAAACTGTGCCATGATTTCAATCGTTGCAGCTAGAGCTCAAACTGTGTTTAGGGTTTAAAAGTTCACTGCTCACCATGTCTGTTCTCACGCTGTGCGACCCGATACTCTGATGCCACCTAACGACGGCCGACTGAATTTCAAACATGTCCTGATGGGGGGGTGGTAGTTAGAGGCTGATAACTCCTCGTTACCCCCTGTACAGCTACACCAATCACCATCAGGCTGAAAGT
>NW_015152097.1:56587-59603 GCF_000732505.1 Cyprinodon variegatus | reverse complement strand
TATAATTAAACCAAACACCCAAATACTCTATTTTTATTTGATGCCAATTAAATTGGTAACTGTTTATTAACTGTTTTGACAGAACAAAATGGAAGGTTGTTGAGTGTTGAGTTTATGACCTTAGAGTTTGCCGTATGTTCATCATAAGTGATGGAATACCAGATTCTGGGTTTTTAACTACTACTAAAACATCATCTGCATACGAGCATATTTTGTTTTCCACATTCCCTATTGCCACCTTCTCCAACAGACTCCTCTCTAATAACCTGATCCAACGGTTCAATAAACCGATTACAGCGCAGTGGGCCCCGCCTACATCCTCCTGCTAATGTTATTTGATTCAAAGGGCTTCAGTTATTTAAAGTCTTGTTTTTGTTGAGGAATACATTGTTTCTATACATTGAATAAATCTATCACAGAACACAAATGTCTTCATTACTTCAGACAGAAACTCCCACCCAGCAGACTCATGAGCGTTTTCATGATCTAAGATGAGAAACAACCACACCTGATTTTTCTTTAATGAAATGATCGATGACATGAACGGCTCTTCTTCTACTATTCAGTCTGTTAGATGTAAAACCTGCCTGGTCCTCATCCATCAAAGGCATCAGGGTAGTTAGTCTCTTAGCTAGGATATAGTTTATAGTCTATATTTGGTCTATAATCGGTCTACATCCTTTATGTCTGTCCTTCCCTATCTTTGGTATGACCGATATAAACCCTCCTTGCCATGATGGCGGGGGGAGCGCCCCCTCCCAGGGTGTAGTTGAAGGAGGTGTTTAATATTGGGAGGACAGATTCGTTCATGGCCTTATGCCCCTCAGGAGGGAACCCATCTCATATCCCACCATCATCTTCCTCAGCTAAGATCCACGGAGAGCAGAGATGTTTGAATTGTCTGGTTATCCATTGTGTCCAGCTGTGTGCAGAGCTGCATAATAGTCTTTGAATGATCTCTGAATGTCTTCAACTTTAAAGGTTCTGAAATGTATAGATGATGTTTTCCGCCTGTTGTTTCCTAAACCTTCACAAAAGCCCTTTAGCATCTTTGGTCTCTGCCTCATAATACTTTGTCTCATATATTTAAGTTTTTTTTCTATTTCCTCACTTAAATCTCCTGCTCTATCAGCCTCATTTGTTCTAGTTAGAAGGGACTGAATGCAGCTGTTCTAATCTTTTTACATTTTCCAGCAAATCTGTTAGTTTTTTATCTTAAATGAGCAGATTTCAGAAATGATTTTACCACTAATATCTGCTTTAGCTGCATCCCACAGAATAGTAGTGCTAACTGTTATATTTAATATGACTTAGTAAAACATATTTTCTTTGTCTAAATGAACATTTAAAACCATATTCCTCACATTAATGGTCAGCGTTTGTATCCTTTTAACTATGAAGAAATGTATTTCAGATGTCAGAAATACATTTTCAGTCAAGCTGATAAATGTCAGAAAGCCCAATTAACATGTTTAAACATTTCTAGCTATATGAAGCTTCATTCTTACTAGAATATATTTTGTTTTCAAATTTCTGAAATTCAGTTTCTGCTGCAATCTAATTGAGAGTGAATGTAGTCTAGGAGTGTGATTTTGATCAGGAAGAATCTTATTTTATTGATCTACAAACAGAACAACAGAGAGGAGAGTGCTTTAATAAATGTAAAAACGGCCTGCCATAGCCCACTTCATATGAACTTCCATCTTCCTCTCCTTTGCAGCTGTTTCTCTGTCTTTTTAACACGTTCCTCTTTTTTTCCATTTCTTCATTAAATCTCTAGTTCCAGTTGGGTGAAATAGTCACTTCCTGTTGCCTGTTGTCATGGTGACTCATGGAAACGGACAGACGTGTCAAACTCTGAGTGGACCTACTTCGAGTTAAATGAAGATCAGGCTAAATGAGTTTAGAGTTGAGGATCTGAGTTTGTAAAACCTGCTCGGTGAAACGGACCCCTGAAGAGTCTCGGCTCACATATTTTGACCAAAGCCAGTCAGAGATCAGAACCTGCTAATCTAACCACATAGAAGCTCCTACATCCTCTGTGCTGGACTGTGGTCCACCCCGCTAAGGATGGTTTTGCATGGCAGTCATGTTCCAGAGGCGGGTGCTGGTATGTTAGGACTGTGGGAAAAGAGGCACTACTGCATTGAAACTGTTCCTTTTTAAAGCTTCCTCAGGGGGCCATAGTGAGCTGATCACCATAGCTGAACACAATTCCTCTTTGTGCCACATAGAAGGTTTGGGCTGGTGCCAAATATCCTTGGGTTCACAAGAAGATGCTTTTATGTCCACAGTGTCCAGAGAACAATAATGGAGACTTTCATTAATGATGGAAATGAGTTATAAACTGAATGAGAACTTAAAGGTCTGGATCTTTTCTCAAACATGAACAGCTTCTCTAAGCTTTTGGATTATTTACAAACTCACACTTCTAAATACATATTTATATAACTAACACTAATCCCTACATATTGTATATGTAGCGCTTAACTTACTATAAAAAATATACTCACAAAAACAAAACATTTAGTGAATTCCTTCATTAGCAAAATAAACATCTGTTAGGATTTCTCATAGAAAGTTATTTCAGAATCCAAATTTTAACAGCATTGGTGTTTGACACATTGAAATTCACTGAGTGCATTTTTACTGAGTGTGGAGCCAGTTTCTGAATCTACTTCACATTATAGATAGATTTTTATTTTGCAGTGCCGCCATCCTCTATAGAAGCGGGTCTCAGTTCTGCTTCTTCAGACTTTCTTGGCGAGGAGGAGTAGCAACGATCTTCCGTTTTGCTTTCTTGTTTCTTCCAAGGAAGTTAATAATTACAACTCTTTAGAACATTTAACCCTTAGTTTCCTTCATCCAAAATGCAAAGCATGAAAACCTCTTCTTTCTGTAACTTTCTATCGTCCATCAGGTCTTTACTCTGAATTTCTAGATGAGTTTTCAGAGTTCCTTTCTGATTTGGTATTAAATACTGACAGGGTCATCATAGTGGGAGATTTTAACATCC
>NW_015152097.1:53636-54854 GCF_000732505.1 Cyprinodon variegatus | reverse complement strand
ACTTTGCAGATGTCATTAATATAAACGCTAAATAATTTTGGCCAAAATATTGAGCCCTGAGGGACACCACAAACAATGTCCAAACACGATGACTGGCAATCACATATTTGCAAAAATTGTTGCCTGTTGCTTAGATAACTTTTCATCCAGAGTAGTTCTACATCCCAGATGCCATAAAACTCAAATTTCTTCATTAATATTTCGTTATTTATTGTGTCAAAAGCTTTTTTAATATATACACCAACTGCAGAGATAAATTCAATTCTCAATTCAGTTAATTTCTATATCACAAATTCACACCATTCAGATTGATTCAAAGTTTTCTATCTAAGGAAAACCAGCTGGAAAGAGTTCTTACTCTCTAAGGTGCTGGTGTCATGGTCGGTTTAAGGAATCTGACCCACATGCAGAGTAACCACTCAGAGAACCAGGGGAAAAGTTCATAAGTTTATTTGTAGAAATGAGTTCTGGCTGTGAGTCTGGAACTCAGTGAGCTGGTGAACCGGAACTGGAAGTGAGAAGGGCAGATCACAGAGATCAGTTCAGGGACCGTGGGAATTTCGGATGTTGTTAAGTTTGTGCGGGTGAGGGACTCACGTTTGAGGGGGGCTCTTGTCAATCCTTGAATCCAGTCTGTGTGGGATTATCCAGAGAATAGGGAACACGTTGGAGGGCGGACAGGTAGACGCACGTTGGACCCGGAGGAGTAATGGAGCGGACTGTCACTCGGATTTCCGATGGGAACTTGAACGGATCATGTGGAGGTTTTCCCCTGCTCAATGTGAACTCAGCTTTTCCTTCCAGGGGTAGAAGGCCCAGGTATCCAGTTAAACAGGAAGGCTTCCTGAAGAGCGAAGACAAAAAGAACATAAGTCTCAGAGAAACAAAGCTCAGGTTAGACTCTGCTAATCTCAGCTTGGCTAGAGTACCCAAAACTAGCAATCAATCTGGCGTCGAGGTAGTTACAGCCCACTGCTCAAATACTCCTCCAGATAATGGTCCAATGAGCCACAGGTGTGCAGGGAGGTACAGGGAAGACAGGGCACCTCCTGGTGGTGGAGAGCAGGAAACACACAACAGTCCACACAAACTGGATTCCTAACAGTACCCCCCCCTCAACGACCGCCACCTGGCGGTCCAGCAGAGCCGGAGGGCTGGGAAGACCAAAAGGCTCTGATTAGAGACGGGTCCAGAATAAAAGACCCAGGAACGGTCCTC
>NW_015152097.1:50837-52552 GCF_000732505.1 Cyprinodon variegatus | reverse complement strand
AATCCTGAGAGTGGAGGGAAAACGAAGGCGGACAGCAGAGGGACCGATGATTTTTGGACATGTCCTTAAGGGGAATGTGCCTAGTGGATAGCCACACCCTTTGCACCGGGAACAGATCTGACTTACTGCCGACAATGTGAATCAAGCTCCTGCTGCAGTCATACAGAGAACGGACCGAGGGACCCGGACCCCTGGAACAAAACTCCTCTGACAGAAATATGAAGAGGAACAAAAGTCTAAATGAAAAGTCCAACATGGCGGCGGCGGGAACGAGACTCCAAATTTGGCGGCAAAGAATTGCTGACTGCGTTAATGAGCAAGTTTCAAATCAGTCATTAAACACAGCCTGCATCCTAATCACTGCAGATTAATGGAGGGAAGAGGATCGAAATAAAACCCAGAAACATCATTTATCTGCTTAGGTGGACTTTTTCATTTAATCATGTTTGGGCTCCAATAGAGCTGGAAGCTGATGCTACGATTGCATCATATTAATACAGGAAGTGATCAGTCTGAGTGAAAACATCCTGATTTCTTGGCTGGAAGAACTCAGTGGGGCGAATGGTTAAAAACTGCTCTGCTTTGAAAATGCTGAAAGTTCTAACATCCAGCCCTGATTGGACAGAAATGCCTCAGAGTCTTTCCTTCTGTAATATTTCTGTTTCAGTCTCATCCAGAGTCTCTGCTCTGCATTACAACCTTCATTAAATCAGCTCTTCAATTAAAGAACACCTCGTTGTTTCTTAACAGAGTACGTTACCATCAATGGCGTAAGTATCAGTAAGCAGAGTATGCAGTTGCTTAGGGGGGCCCCGACCTCTTAGGGGCCCCTTCACTGACACCTAGTGGCCCCCTATGCAATTATGGACTAGGATGTCTCTTTGCAAACGTAATGGTGCGAAAAAATTGTCTTAAATCCACCTGATACTAGAATGACTGACCAGACCTTATTTATACCCCATGCCAGATTTCACCATGATGGTGAGCCATTTAAACACGACACCATTAGCAAAGCAGACAGCGGCACTTTTAATTACTATGTTAATAACTGTGTGTAGTTCATTAGACGGTTGGTAAAAAATACACTCATATAATATGTTTAAAAACCGAAATAAGGATCTTAAAAGAACAATGTATTTGAGTATTTAATTTTTTACAATAAAGACTTGGAATTATGGGTTATCCAGAGCGTAGATTAAAACCAAAACCATTACGTACAATGAGTTAGCGACACGATGGATACCAAAGAGGTACTAAAGCCGATTCCAGAAAAGAAAAAGGAAAGAAGAGCTGCTGGAAGAACGGAAATAACTTCCCAAAATAAACACGTTCTTTCAAAGAACCGAAGATGGAGGGGAGGACGCTGCTGCTGCAGTGAGTAAAGATGGCGACCAGGAGATGAATGGAGGGAGCGTGGGGGAGGAGGGGGCTGTTAAACTGAAGTTAGCCAGATGAGACTCATTTTACAGCAGAATATACTGAAGTATATCCATGTGTAGCGAAGGTGAGGAATGATGAAACCAAAAAGTCAAGGTTAAACCTGAAGTTATCTGGCTAACCCAGTGATCCTGCTTCAGGCCTCTGAAGTGTCTGGAAGGTATGTGACCAGTTGCTTCTGAAGTGAAAGTACCGCCACATTTTAGAAGCAGAGTGTCGTAGCAACAGTAACATCTGATGATCCACGGCTTTTCTGCTGCTTCGGCACTTGAAAGACA
>NW_015152097.1:40677-49385 GCF_000732505.1 Cyprinodon variegatus | reverse complement strand
CAGTCCAGACCTCTAGCCATCTGTGGTGACCTAGTGGTCCAGTCCAGACCTCTAGCCATCTGTGGTGACCTAGTGGTCCAGTCCAGACCTCTAGCCATCTGTGGTGACCTAGTGGTCCAGTTCTGCAGCAGAATGATCTAAAACACAACAGCAGGTCCATCTAATATGACCTATGCATCAGAAATGATGCCTGTAGAAGGTGCTGGAACTGCAGGAATCTGCAGAGAAAAACAAGGGCTCATCCTCATGGCTTTGAGAATTACCTATTAATTAATTAAGTTAACACTAACATGTTTGGGGTGTTTAGTGACCGTAGAGAGAATGTGTTTAAAGCCATAATCCTGGCCAATAGAGTTGATCCAGATCAACTTTCCTTTCAAGCCACAGGGCCTCACCCCACTGCCCTCCCCAACACACACACACACACACACACACACACACACACACACACACACACACACACACACACACACACACACACACCGTCCTCAGGCTTCTGAGCTTGATGGGGCGTGGCTTCTGAGGATTGTCTGAAACAGGCGCCATCCTCTCCGGTGCTCCATGAAGGGACCAATGATGGAATCAGGCTGACAAAGGAGGATGAGGGAGAAAGGGGTGGAAACTGGGAGGTGGGTTAGAAGAAGATGAGTCCATGGGAATGGCTCATTCCTTCTCCTACCGCCCAGCAGCTCTGGAACATCACCAATGTTATGGTGGTAATTGATTCTCTGTGTGCCATTAGTCTCTCAGACAAAGATGCGCCAGTGAGTGGGTTGCTGTTGTTCAGGGGCTGGCAAAGAGCCAAACCCCCTCACTGTCACCATCTCAGCACGCAGAGCCAAGCAAATTCACTCTTTTAGAAGTTTGCTCACATTTGTTCTCATGATAACAAACAGCTAATTAAAGCCTGTTTATTCGAATGCAAAGTGGTATTTGTTAAAGATCAGCTGAGAAGGTCTGGAGACCAGAAGACGGATGAATCTGGACCATTTTGATATGGAAGTCTCCAGCACCAAGTCATAGCAACACTAAAAATGTTTGCTGATCTGACTGCTCTGTTCATTTTTACACTGTAGGTGTTCTGGTTGAGTTGCTGTACTGGGAGATATTCCCGTAACCACTATTAACATGAATATAGAGAGAAAATCCCCAGACAAAGAGCAGAGCACGTCTTTATCTCATTAAAGTGAAGGAGTTTCCTGCTGCAGACCAGCGGTAATATGATCTGGGGGCATCGGGCCTCTGAGTCTGGACTAAAAACACCATGAGGCTCAGAAACACTCGTCACCAGACTGACGGCTGCTATTTCTGCTGCAGCTAAGCGCTCAGCGCAGCCATAATGCTAATTCACCGGTCATTACTAGACTGCTCCCTGTCGTCCTGTCACTGTACCATCCCTGCTGCCGAAAGGTGAATACCAAATACTATACCATCACCATGGCAATTTCCCTTTGCCATACTATGCTCGGCTGTTTTCTGTAACTATCCCTCCTCCTAATGGAGGATGACAGATGGAGAGAGGAGAAGGTGGAACCAAGACAGACACCCAAACACACGTGAAGATGCTGAATGTCAATTAGCCAAAGTGAGTTTAAGCCAATTAGAGAACATATAGCACACGATCTGAGATCAATCAGATCAACATGCCCTGAGGGGCCTTCAGCTGCTGATTATCTTCTCATCTTTCCTAAAATGAGCTCTGAGTGTCTGTAACAGAAGAGCTGTAGAGCGATGGCATCTTTCCGTCATTCCAGGAGACCCAAAGTAGCTCGGCTGACTTTCTTCTTCTCCTGCCTGCCAAGGCTTGGTTGCTTATTGGGAGTGTGTAATTAATTGGAGCCTATACTGCCCACGACCTCCCCACCCCCATCTATTTTTGTTTGCTTGTTGACCGACGTGTGGTCCTCTCATGCACGCATCTACAGGTCGACGTAGCTGCCTAATTAAGACTCCAGAGGACACCTAATTGCTGTTGCATGCCTGTCGGCAGAGCAAGGGAGCTTTCTCTGGAGTCTGCCTGGGGAGAGCATCCATACCCTGATTTGGGGGGGGGGGGGCGGTTACTTTGCAAGTTTGTGGTAAAGCTATTTAACAGCAAAAACTTTTCCTGTGAAGAGCTGCCACTTCATTAAAGGGCCTCATTAAAAGTGCACATCACAGGGTTTCAAAGCAGTTGTTCCAGTTTGCCCAGCAATGGGACAATGGTTCCTCCTCCATGCTGCCAAAGACAAGTCATTAATGGTGGGCAGTCCTTCTGCAGGACAAGACAAGAGACACGGCAGCAATTGTAAAGGGGTGGGTCCATATCATTTGTCTTCTCTGACAAGAGGACAGAAAGGAATGAAGGGATGGCACTTTGTTGTTTATCAGAGAAGGTAAACAAAGAAAGAGAAGAAAGAGTTTTGCTGATTGAAACCAGATTCAATATCCTGCTGAAGTATTGGTTGGTAGCATTCATTTAAAGTTTGAAGGATATTCATTTTACTCACATACGACGCCATAGCTGCATGAAGGAGAAGTTTTTAGCACTGCTGCTTTGCAGCAAACCTGCCCTGGGTTTGTTTACCACCCTAGAGTCTACATGTTCTCCCTGAGCATAAGTGTATTCTCTCCAGGTACTCCTGCTTCCTCAGTCAACCAACATGGCTGTTAGGTTAACTGGTCTGCAGCATTCAATCGTATTGCAGGAGATGCCCCACATGTCAGAAAACATGTCCTCCACCCAGACATGGGCAATGTGGAGTCAACAAGTCATCTCCATGTCATGTATTTGTTCTACCCAGCCACTGAAGCAGGTGAGTCCAATCTTCACCATGAATTAACCTGTGCAGATTGGACTCACCTGGTTAATTGGCTAGGTAGAACCAATACATGACATGGAGATGACTTGTTGACTCCACATTGCCCATGTCTGGCTTTTGAGTATTCAGTTTTACTTTGTTCCATGTTTCCTAGTTTTAGTTTTTTAATTCTTATTTTGTTGTGTTTTCTGGTTATTTTCAGTTTCCAGGTTTTAATTTGTTGCCCTCTGCTGCCCTCTTGTGTTCTCTTTTTCCCCTAGCTCCTTTCCTGTTTCTGCTCTGTTCACACCTGCTCCCAATCTGCTTGTTAGTCCTCTCTTTGTTTCAGTCTCCCATAAATACACTCTCGGTTCAGTTCTTCAGTGCTGGTTCCTCGTCTAACTTCCTCCAACTCCGTCTCTCTGAGTCTACCTCCTCGTGATTGTTTTCCCCCAGATGTCTCCTTGGTTTCTGGTTTGCTTGACTTTGTTTTCACGTTTGATTTTTGGATTTCTGCCTCAGTTGTTTGTTAACTCACCTCTGCCTCCCTGCCTCTGCACTTGGGTCCACAAACCCCAACCAATCCTGACAGATAAAGAGTACATTTATATAGATGTTCAACCACTTAAACGTTTTTAAGTGGGGGTAATAACTCAGAATGCATAAAATTCCACTGTTAAAATTTTTACCAGCAGGTGGAGCCGTTGCACGCAGCTTCAAGCTGACACCAAAAGTTCAAAGCCCCACAGCTCTGGAACTGTTATAGCTGGAGGTCTGAAATTTTCTGCATTTGTGGTTGACATGATGTAGAACAAACATAATACAATAAAACCTGCTTTTTCTCAAGAATGTCTTTATTACTGCTGTTAAAAAAAGACCTATCATTTCAGAGAATAAAAAAAATACAACTTTGAGTCATGTTTGAACTGATGCAGGTTGGTCTGTGTCTAGTCACCCAATTTTATATTAGGAAACTAGAGGGTGTTAGCTTTCAAAAAATGTATTGCACGTTTAATTTCACATGAATTACAGTTCCTAAGTTATTGGCTTTTCCATTTGGGTGTGTAAAATAGGCGAGTATTACCCAAAATGAGATGGATGTTAAGAGGTTACGCAAGAATGATTTGACATTTAAATATGACTTCTTTAGGGGGAGGAGTTAAAATAATCATGAAGGTTACTCAGAGAACAGGAGGAAATGCTGTTATTCCTTCACATTTCTTTTCTTTCAGAGAAGTTAAGGCCTTATATATTTAGAAAACAAAACCGGATGTTGACATTTGGTCTTCACCTTTTAACTGATGCTTCATACCGTGTCCAGGAAAATATAAGTTAGACAGGAAGCTAGAGCTACTGCAGAGGAAACACAGCCACTTAATGAAGGTCTAAGCAGCACAAAGACTAAAGCCACAAGAGCTTCTACTGCAGATACCCTTGAAATATTCCTTCACTTCAAACAACCCTTCTCCATAGAAAGAGAAAGACTCTGAAAGAAGAAAGAGATGGTAAAGAAGAAAAGCAAAACAAAAACAAATCAGGAAGAAGTCGGAAATATGTGCAATTCATGCATGACTTCAAACACTATCTTCAAAGTCGCATAACATTAAAACTTTCGCCCACTGTGGGTTCTCCACATCAAATAGCAGCCAGCATGGAGGGACTCTGCTGAGCCATGGCCTCACTCAGAGGCACAGCATGCACCCAGCCTCATCTTCATACTCTTCCTCCCTCTTTCTCCCTGCTTGGGGTATTTGTTGTGGCAAAGCAGCCAAGCTCAATTCCTCAATTCTTTCCTGGGAAGAGATGGGAATGAACACTGTAAACACTTCCAATGTAGATCTTTATGTGATACACTAGAGCAGGGATGTCAAACTGGTTCCAGAAAGGGCCGAGTGGCTGCAGGTTTTACTTCCAACCAAGCAATAGCACCAGACTCCATTCGTCTCATCAAGGGAGTCCAATCTGAACATGATGACTTGATGGGATGAATGGAGTCTGGTGCTATTGCTTGGTTGGAAGGAAAACCTGCAGCCACTCTGCCCTTTCTGGAACCAGTTTGACACCTGTGCACTAAAGGGAGAGTCTTTATTTGCTGATTAGCAAGAAAAGACTAATTAAAAGTATAACTCACTACATTGTTACCACCAAGGGGCAGGTGCAACTTCAAGATTTAAATTTTCAAAGTAAGACTGAAAGAAGAACAGGGTGTGTTGGATGTCTGAGGTTGCATGCTGCAAGGACCCGCTCTACCTGCACTGGGTGCCAGTCTGCATACTGGCTGAACCAGACTACCTGCCTATAGGTCAAACCAAGTTGAACGAAGTGTTTTTCAATAATGAAAATGGATCAGCTGGGAACCAATCACTCAGAACCACCCAGTTTCTGCCTGTTGTTTGCTGCCCACTGAACAGCCTGGGCCTGTTAGCTGTTCGTCGAGGTACCGCTATGAGGCCGCCGAACGATGGTCACCTGGTGTGGCTGTTTGGAGCTATGCTGTCGCCGTCTGAGCCCCTCCCACGGCACTATCTGCCACCGCTTTAAGGAAGCTGCTGTAGGGGATGGAGGACTGGACTCAGAGTGGGACTGAATGAAACCCAACTGAAGGGCAGCCAGGTCCCCTCTGCTCCACCAGGCCAACACATATTTCTCTAGGGGCAGTTCATAACACGTCATATCATGGTCCTTTGCTTCAACCAGATCATGCAGCAGCACCTCAGTGGTTGGATAAATCTGACCTTGAACGTTTGGTTTTTGCTGTAATCTGGAGGCTGAAAGTTCTTTATTTATATTTAAGAGTTTCTGTCCAACTTTCGCCCACAGATGCAACTGATCCTCAACAAGCCATTTAGCCTACTTCATGGTGCCAGACAGATCTTTAGTCTTGGTCTGGTTAGTGAACCATAGAATCTGGTGAATCCTGGTGATCTGATGGTTTCACCGTTTCTCACAGGGATCTTTTTGTGCTGACTGGACAACAATGAACAGCAATCAGCAGGAACAAACTGTCCTTTCATAAAGAACAAACAGACGGTAACCCCCCCCCACACACACACACACACACACACGCCCCCCCCCCTCCTGTCAAACACTCGTGACAAACTCTGCTACATGCTGATAAACAGGACTAAATTCCACCCACCAGATTAAAGCGATAAGGCTCTTCAGAAGCGCACCTTTCCTCCCACATATGTTGACACGCGTTCATGAACAACTGGTAATGTTCCATCAGAGCTTATGGCGCCCATTAACACGGCAGAGCCGTGCTGGTAGTGAACACCCACACACTCAGGATGCTTTTCCATCACTGGCATTGGTGCTGATAATCATGTAGCAAACTCTATTACGCTCAGCTAATTGTTCAGATGCCACATCGCCACAGCAGCCGCATGAATGCCAGTCACACACTTTATGTAAAGCTGACAGATTAGCAGGGAAACTCTTTGATATTTCACAGATAAAATAAACAGTTTTGCATAAAGCAATCATGTGGAGGAATAATCAGTGCCTTAATATTTTCCATTCAAAGACATAAACATGTCCTCCGCAGCAACACACACTCCCTGAAGGACTTTCATTGGAAACGCAGTGTCACACTGAATGATATTAAAAGTTGCATCATAAATAAATCAGCAGACAGGAGGAGATGGAAAGAAACGGCAGAATAAATGGATTCAGGCCGATGGAGGAAGTCCCACTAAATAAAGCAGCACTGCTAGAAGTGACCCATTAGTTTATAGCTTCACCAAACAAGACTTTAATTAGTTTGCTGCTAAATCTACAGCAGAGCTTCATCAGTCACCTGAACACGGAAAGAAGCTTTTATTCTGAAGAAATCAGAAACAGGTACGTCATTAGACCTTTGATTCTTTGCAATCACTTCATCGTAACGTTAATAAAAAAACAGAGAGTTTGTCATTGTCAGGATTCTGTGTTGCGTGCTCTGCTGATTCTCTTCCACAGGTGGCTGTTGTTGGCAGGTGGGCGTGGCCTCGCACCTGGAGCTGAAAAGGAGTTTTCATTCAGCTGAAGGACGCCAGACCGTGGTGGTACGCCTAGACCTCTGTCCTGTTCAGATCTTCGTTCCTGAGAGTTTGATGTTTTGGATTCTCAGTTCTAACTCTGTTCTCCTGTCTCTCTCAGTTGGTCGGGCTTCGGATTCCTCACCCGCCTGTCTCCGCCCGCCTGTCTCCGCCCGCCTGTCTCCGCCCGCCTGTCTCCACCCGCCTGTCTCCGCCTGACTGACTCCCTGGCTGATTGAAAGTTGTCTCAGTTCTAGTGAGGACAAATCGAAATTGATCAATGATCAATGTATCCCTCCAAAGATTTCCTTTATTCCATCCTTTTTAATATGTTCTCCAGCTGAAGACCTTTGAACATCCCAGATGTTCCCAGAGGTTAGTAGAGTTCAGCCAACCATGCATTTATGCTCACTGGGTTGAAAAGCACAGAATTAATAACATGTCAGGGTTGGTTAAGATTACCTCACACAGAAACGTAAAGGTTTTAATCATATAAATATATTGCCTAGAAGTTTTCTTTTAGTGATGCTGCAGCATTAGAATAGTTTCATAGAACAACAGTCTGGATCACACTGCTGTGGGATCTGTGACCTCGCAGACATTTGTATTCAAAGTCTGGATTTTTTAATGACGATCTGAATATCCACACATGTGAGACACCCTCATAGAAGCACCTGAAGGAGGTCAGAGAACAAATGCGGTGAGTGAAAAAACTGGATTAAAAGTGCAGGTGGGAGGCTGCACAGCATGTGTGGCTCTTAGCAGCCGAGAGGAAGGTCCTCCATGTCAACCGGTGTCTGATATGTGTGCAATACGTGGGCATGAATATGCATTTGTATTTGTACGGCTGTGTAGCGGTTACCTCCAATGGTGCTGTTGGCAGGTTAATTCAGCCCTGAGGCAAAGCATCAAACTTTCAGATTAGTCAATCAATAATTCAGACTGCAGCTTGTCAGGATCTATCACAGAGCACAGGCTGGGAGGGAGGCCACGGCGCGGCATGGCGAGGGAGACGGCGAGCGGCACGGTGAGCGGCATGGTGAGCGGCACGGCGAGCGGCACGGCGAGCAGCGCTGGGGGGGGGGCAGCACCAGGGTGATTTACAGCTTCGTACAATCAGCAGACATGGACAGTAGCTGGAAACATCTCCTGAAACGTCATCAAAGCAAGGAGACGTGTTTATTTACCCAAAGGAAATAAGATCAATAAAAGTAAAAGTAGAATCTGATGGAAAACCTTAGAATCTAAAGTCAGTCCAAACAACAGACAAACTGCTGGTTTTAAAAAGCATCAGTTTGTCCTTGAAGGATTCAGAGAAACATGAAGAATGCTGCAGCTTCTAAATCCTCTGGGAATCACAAAAACATGACAACAGCCGAGGTCTGCTTAGGGCACGGCGTGGGGGGGTTAGCTGGTAGGGGGTAAGGCAGAACGAGGGTGTGGGTGTATAATGGCTATCAGAGGTGACTTTCAGAGGAACACAAAACAAAGCCCCCCCCCCCTCCACCGTTACACACACAAAACATTAGCTCCAAAGTTAGCATCCAGCTTCAGCTAATCCAGCTAGAAAAAAAGCAAACAGGATTAAGATCTGGATTTAAAGCTGAACCTTCAGAAGCTCAGAGAGGCGGAAACACAGAGGAGAACTATAGAACTATAGAAAGTAGATCAGACAGCAGATCCAGAAAGTGCTGCCTGACGTTGCTACTCCCTGTCCAGTGGGTCAGTCTGCCTCCAGTCTTTTTTCACCTTCCACCCAGGTCAGTCTATCAAGTGGTCTCAGTCTTCGCCTCCATGACCAACAGCTAGCTTCACAATTCAGAATAAGCCAGGTCCTAATATCCACCCCCCATTTAATTCAGTTTATTTCTATAGCTCCAATTCACATCATGTCATCTCAGGTCACTTT
>NW_015152097.1:35576-38107 GCF_000732505.1 Cyprinodon variegatus | reverse complement strand
ATTTATGCTCACATAATCCTCTTGCTGCAGCCAGGTTTCTGTAAGGCAACAGAAATCAATGTGATAATTTTCGTGGGTTCCAAGCTGTGGCGCCCCCTCCAAGGTTCCTGTCCCACAGTCAGCGGCCCCTAAGGTTGCCTCTGCAGAGATGCCATCCTCCAAAGAATCTGCCTTGCCTCCGGGCTCACGGCCGTCCTCCAGTGACTCTGCTTCTTAGTTTTCCTCCTTTTGGTGGTTTTTTTCGGACTTCCAGGGCCCCCGTCCGCCCACCCAGGGTGGGTTGTTTTGCGTTTTATTTTGATTATTTTTTGCATAATGTTTTTTGTGTTTGGGCTCCAAGAGCATCTGGTATTCGCCCTTGGTGGGATCCGCCCTCTGTGACTCTGAGTTTCTAGTTTTCAGTTATTAGTTATTCTTTTTTGTTGATCTCCGGTTTATTTTCCATTACATTCAAGCAGTCGTTAGTTACTCTCTGCTGCCCCCTTGTGCTTGTTTCCTTTCCCCTTGGCTTCCTTCTGGATAGTTCCACCCACACCTGCTCCATATACAGCTCATTAATTCATCATTTGTTCTGTTCCCCATATATACTCCAACTCTACAGCCACTCAGTGTTGGTTCCTTGTTGTTGTTTTGCTGTTTCCTCATCTCTCCCTCCACATGTGAGATTTCCCCTGAAGTTTTCTGGGGTTTTTTTTGGTTCCTTGTATTTTTGTACTTTGGATTTTTGGATCTTTGCCTCAGTTAACTTATTAAATCTTCAAGACTCACCTCTGCCTTCTGATATCTGATTTTGGGTCCTCCAAATCCTCCACCCCACCATGACACCTGTGTCCTTACAAGAACCCATATCTCAGATTGTTAATTGATCTTAAACTAATCTGGAAACGACATACAGAATATTTAAAAGTCTTCGGCGATTTTACAGAAAACCAAGAACCTAATAAAGCTGAAAGATTTGCATTTACTGTATTTCTCTGTGATGAACCCTTATTTAACACGCTGTGTAGGAATATAAGGAAACAACTTACAAAAATAAAAATCTATCAAAACCAACAGACTAACCAACCACTCCTAAATCCTCCTCAGTCAGTTCTTGCTTCCCTTAACTGGAGTCCTAAATTGCATCTTTAAATTGAGGTGTTAACAGAGTGACCTGAGGTTAAAAGGTGATGAACACCTGATCCAGCTTTGCATCTAACTGTATCCAGACTAAACCGGGTGAATGTTGCTCGGTCCAGCAGGGTCAGTAGCAGGAAAGGTTTGACTTTTCCCTCCTAACAGAAGTCAGAATCAGTCTGTGGAAGAATTAGCATTCAGCATCAGAGCTCACTCAGAGAGCAGGCTGCATATTGTTGAGGGGATAATTGCTGCCTTGCAGAGGTTTGAAGTTTCTTGCTGACTGACTGAATGACACTGATGCATACACATACATGAAGACTAATTACTATCAAGCACATAAAGACACATAAAGAAAGAGTGACACTGATAATTAACACACAAGCCGCTCATGCACTCCACTTCCCTGAGCTTTTTAAAGGAGGCTGTGTGTCAGAATAATCCATCTCCATCATGCCGACCCACAGCTCTGTCACACCGTCTAATTACTCCTGCAGATAATCAGCCTGTGGCTGGAGACGCTGCTCCCCTCTCTGGCTCCATGCCTCTGAATTCTCAAGGAATAAGAGTGTGAATATCGGTGAGATCAGAGCAGCAGCAGAAAGAGGGATGGGAGGCGGATGGAAATGAGAAGGAATTTGGGCATCTTAACAAACTCTTAATTACGTGTTGTATCTGGTGGCAGGCATAAATGGCGGTCCCCAGGGAGCCTGTGATCCACTTTCTGATCTGCACAATTCACTGTCTCACTGCTGATCAAACACATGGAGCGGCCTGGATGCTTCAGACACATGGGACCTTCTTCCAGACTGGGACTTCAAGCTTGTCATTGAGCCGAAGTTTCAATTGTCAAAATTTCAGCTAAAAAATGAGCGCCCTTTAAAGACGGTGAAAAAAGAGAAGAGAGAGCGTGCGTCTTCAAATGCTCCATGAATTGATAATGAGTATCCAAGCAACGAGCTGCAGGCGTGTGTCCCATATATGAGGCAGAATTCAGTGGAGATGACCTCCACCCACATCCTAGCTGCTCCACTGTGGCAGGCGGAGCTTTCATGTTTGCCATCGCCTGGATCCCTGGGGAGGTTCAGCTGTAATGAACCACAGCAGCTGAAGCGCACTCATCAGCAGGAAGTGGTTCTAGCAGCACTCTGCCAGGACGCGTCATCAGGAGGCTTCACTTCCTGGTTGGTCTGCGGTCCACCGCTGCTTCATTCCTGGTTCTACCCCAGCTGGACCCACGAGCTCTGGCTGTTTGCTTTAATAGAGCTACAGCAGAAACATGCTTCCAGACCGTATAGTTCTAGACTGTATGGTTCCAGACCGTATGGTTCTAGTTCATATGGTTCTACCTCAGCTGGACCCACGAGCTCTGGCTGTTTGCTTTAATAGAGCTACAGCAGAAACATGCTTCCAGA
>NW_015152097.1:30693-31673 GCF_000732505.1 Cyprinodon variegatus | reverse complement strand
GCTATAGAAATAAACTGAATAGAATTGAATTCAAACATCAGGAAAACTTAGAGGAGGAAAAACATTCTTAGTTTTTGGTTGATCTCTGAAACCTTGGCAGTTAATTAACATGTTGCCTAATGATGTCAGACTGACACCTGAACTATTTTTCATTTCTGCATCAATCACAGATATTTACCAAAGATAGAAATATAAAATAACTTTTCAACATTTTATTAAAGAACTTGATCATTTTCTTTCCTCATCATCACAATAAAATCCATGAAAGCTTCCAGTGTGAAGTGAACAACTTGGACTGAATCAGGTTAAATAGTGGAAATATTCTCCAGATTATTTGGGATTATTACAGCTTTTAGTTCAGTGTTTCTGAAGGTGAATGATTATCAGTGTGTTTCCTGCAGGGAGGCAGACTAACAGCCAGCATCATTCTGGGTTTAAAGCTCCCGTTCAGTCAGACCACTAACTCTGCATTCTGTGAAATAGAGGCTCTGAACTAATGCAGGGAGCTCAGATTAGAAGGGAAGAGAGCATTAATATACAGAGGTTGTAAATATATTCACTGGGGTGGGGGGGGGAGTGCAGGTTTTAAGTTGCTGTCACCCGCCTGTCACCGTGTCTGTCAGAACAGATCCATCAAGCCTCTGACATGTCAGGCTTCCTATTAGCATGAAGTACAGCAGGAGGCGTCTCATTATGCAGGCTGCCTCCTTCTCACTTCCTCTTCCTCACAGATCAACTAACTAGCATGTTTTAAAGAAGGCAGGAGCTGCAGATGATGGAGAGAGAGACTGTGAGGGATGGGGGGCCAGGTGCTGCCATCTTTATCCAGCTGTCTATAGGGGGGGGTTACTGCATGCTGAGCAGGGAGGTGCTATGAGGAGGTCTCTGCTGGGACGGGCCCAGCTGCAGCACGGTATCAGGCTGCTAACGAGCCTCATAACAGCTGATAGACTGGAAACACAGACAGACAGGAGGACACA
>NW_015152097.1:27978-28770 GCF_000732505.1 Cyprinodon variegatus | reverse complement strand
AGAAACTGCTAATTGGGACAATTGTAGCTTCATATGTAGAGCTTTTCTTTGGGTAAAATAAATATTACTGCTATACTGAAATCAGACTGTTTGTAATTCTCTAAGCTGAAATGTTGAATGACATGAAAAGTCAAGAACAGACAAAATACCATAATTCTCTAAGTTGTTCTTTCTTTCACATAGTGAGCTTTGCAATATAAATGAGTCTGTTGGTGAATGGACAATATAAATAGGCTCTGCCTTGCCTTGTTGGAAAATCTGGTTATGACCTGTTCTCAGCTCAGGAACTAGGACCCGTATGATATCTGGTTGTTCAAAAGGTTTAAATAAAAGATTTAGATCTGACTTATTAGGATATTCCTGCAGATGGTGCAGGGGAAGGTAATGAAAACAGTTTGGAGCATGCTCTGGTTCTGATGGGGGGGGTTATAGCAGGACACCGCAGCTCCACCTGGATGCTGCTTCAGTCCCTGAACTTCCCACCTGTCAGAGGGGAAAAACCTGGGCTCCTCACCCCACCCCCACATGTTGCTGGACGTCACAGAAAGAGGGTGGATTATTAGGAGACATCTTTATAGCTGCAGGTACATGATGATAACAGATGGGTAAAGGCATCCAGGTGTTTCCATGGTAACACAGGACTTACCTGACCACAGCAGCTACTTAGCAGCAGATGTTTAATCCTGATGAACCAAAGATCCGCTATTAACAATGAGCAGCTCTTCACGATTTCAATCATCTTTAACTAAAGCAAGTTTAACATGTTAGAAAATAACCAGTGCAGCTTTAATT
>NW_015152097.1:24924-27660 GCF_000732505.1 Cyprinodon variegatus | reverse complement strand
CTAATTAGCTGTTAGCTCCTTATTAGCTGTTAGCTTCTAATTAGCTGTTAGCTTCCAATTAGCTGTTAGCTCCTAATTAGCTGTTAGCTTCCCATGACTAACCCATCAATGGGGAACGGGTGAATAAGTGAGAGACAAAATGATTTATTTTGTTTTATTTCAGTTACCAGATGAGCAGATACAACATTTTAGAAAACAAATAATTTTACAAAATACAAAAGAAAATTAGAATCAAATTCTGTAAATCTAGATAATTTACAGAATGAAGTTTATTCCGTCTGAATCAACAAGAAGACGAAGCAGCGATGGCCGTCTTTAGCTCCCAACAATAAATAAAAACAGTGTTTATATATCATGTCTGACGTTCCCAGTCAGGAAGTTCATGACTATTTACCCCAAAAAGTTCTCGTACATCACCCCCCCCCCACCACCACACAGAGAAAACAAATCACAGCAGCGACAGAACGATCGGCCATTTTAACAAACAATAATAAACAGAAGAAACGTTTAATGGAAGGAGCGGTCACTGTGGTCAGCGGAAGTTTGCTCTCAGCTGATTGGAGCAACAACCATAAAGAAAAATGGCTCCAAACCGCATCAGGCCGACGGCTGCACGGTGTGACAGAACCCTAACCCTAACCGGCACAGGAAGGACAGGCTCAGCATGAAGCTAAGGCGCTTCAGGATGGGACGGAATGACATCACAGATCCCGCCGCTTCTCCTCAAGCTTAAAAATCACCTTCCCTGTTCTTCAGGGGAAGAATTATGACTTTGTTCCAGTGAGCGAGTTTGTGCACTAGCATAAATCATCCATCTTGTTTAGCAGTTAATTAGTCTTGTTTACCCTCTGAGTAACCTCAGGATGGCGCTGCGATAGGAGGAAGCCTGGCTGCAGCAGATAGCACGCTATAGGCATCAGTTCTTCCTTCTCTGCCTGTAACCCGGGTTCAGCTTCCCAGCATCCTGACCTGCTGCTCGTTGCTAAGGTGACGACATCTAAAGCTCCTGGGACATACAGGAGGCTCCGCTTACTGCTTCATTATTCTAGGAAATATTCAGAAATGAGTAAAACAGAGACGGATGGACATTTCTCCTCTCATCACCTCCTCTTCATGAACTCCCCACCTTTTCCAAAACCTTTCCAGTTCCTCCTCCCATTAAGCGCTGAGCCACTTTTATCATCACTTTCACCAAAACACATTAAGCCTGTGTGTCCAGAGTGGAACAGGGGGGGGGAGGGGGGTGAAGAACATTAGATTAGCAATCAGGATGCATCAAGCTGGCATTACTTTGGAGATTAAAGAAAATGGAGTGTTGCTGATGGTTGTCTGATGGATGATTGTCCTGAAGGGAGCAGGAGCCACCTCTTCTCACCGGGGAGGGGGGAGGAGAGACTCGCCCCCACCTCCTTCTGTCTTAGACTTGATTGTGCAGCAAAGCTGATGGACTATTCAGTCTCTGCAACGAGCAGAAGAGCAGGTCCAGTTCAGCATGAACTGCAGAACATATGCTGATGATCAGAACATGCAAAATACTGGGGGAAGGATATGCAATCCTATCTCGGCCTTATCAACGAAGAGATTTATTGTTTTAATCTTTGTTTAGCATCCAGGTAAGAAACAATGTGTGCAGTGAGAAGGATGGAAACCCTACATCTATCTTCCCTGCATGGAGCTTCCCAGCCTCAGTCAGCTGCGTTTCCCAGAGCAGCTACCGGTTGTAAGATGAACCACAGACTGCAGATCAAAGGAAAAGCAGCTGCAATAAGTCTCTCCTTTAAAAACATTTCATTCTTCTAATCAACTGAAGCTCTGATTGAATTGAAGGTTCTTCTTCACAGCAGATTTAAATTGATCAGATGTTAGATAATCCATTCCATAGCTTCCCCCTGTGTATCTCGGCTGTTTAAACATCAGCGCTGATAGAAAGGTGGAGGCTGCTTTCACTCGTCTTCTGCATTACTTTCTATACTTTAACTTCCCAGACCTACAAAACATTAGATTTATTTTTGTGCTCCCAAGTGTGTGGAGAGATGGTGACGGCCGTTTCTGGGTGACTTTGCTCTGACAAACCGAACCAGTGACTTTGGCTGTGACAGTTGGAACGACCCCTCCTGTATCGCACCTTTGGTCGGTCCGGATTGTTTTTTTTTTTTTCTAAAGGAAGGTTCCTTCTCTTTTCCTTTGTTTACATCATCTCCACTTAGCGATGATACCTGCCAACTGTGTGCAGTTTTGTTGCAGATTGCTGCTGTCTTTAGGGAATTCTATCACACTTTCCAAACAAATAACCCTTCAAACAGGCTAATCTGTAGTTTTTCAATTGTAATCTGTGGCAAAGGTCACCTTCTAAAGTCACTCTTTCAATAGATGTCAGTAGATCAGAGTTTACAGCTCCTGCCTTTACATTCTCACCTGTGGGCCCTACTGCACTGTGTGCAGCAGTTTAATCATCTTCTCAGGACTGTAGCAGGAAATAATACTTTACATGGATCGCACACATTAAATGTGAACATAGAACATAACTTTGTCTGGTATTAAAGTTACTGCATCTCTATGAAAAATGGCTTTAAAGTGCATGAGAGCCAAGAAGAAACCAGATAAAAAAAATAACCAAAACAACTGGAGGTCATTAATGGGAGAGAGGCAGAATTCACCACTGGGCTCATTGGGGCCTCATTGGGGGGACTCATTGGGGCCTCATTGGGGGGACTCATTGGGGCCTCATTGGGGGGA
>NW_015152097.1:22033-24838 GCF_000732505.1 Cyprinodon variegatus | reverse complement strand
ACTCATTGGGGCCTCATTGGGGGGACTCATTGGGGCCTCATTGGGGGGACTCATTGGGGCCTCATTGGGGGGCTCATTGGGGCCTCATTGGGGGGCTCAATGGGGCCTCATTGGGGGGCTCAATGGGGCCTCATTCGGGCCTCATTGGGGGACTCAATGGGGCCTCATTGGGGGGCTCATTCGGGCCTCATTGTGGGGCTCATTCGGGCCTCATTGGGGGGCTCATTGGGGCCTCATTGGGGGGCTCATATAGGGGCTCAGTGGAGGCTCATTGGGGCCTCATTGTGGGGCTCATTCGGGCCTCATTGGGGGGCTTATATAGGGGCTCATTGGGGCAGGTTCAGTACAGCAGGAGACAGAAACATTTAGAAACATGGTGGAAGGACGTGAAGTAGGGAAGTTCACAGAGTCTTCAAGAAATAAACATAAATAACATCACAGAAAGTCAGAGTAACATTAAACCAGGAAGCAGCCAAGCCAGACCCCGCCCAGTGGGTGATTTTGATGGTCTGTTCAAACCTCAGCTCTGAGTTCATCCGGGGACCCAGCCCTGGTGGCTCTGTGCTGGTGGAGGGCAAGGATAACCTCCTAACGTCATGCCCATCCCCATGGCCACCCCTTCAGATAGAGGGCCATCAAAGCTGAAGTCAACACTGTCTGTGGCCATAAAGTCATTGAGCAGGACTGGGTTCACATGGCAGTCTATGCTGCTGGGGAGGTTCTCCATTTCCAAGCTGGCAGCGATTCTGCTGTGTGAGTTCTGTCCCTGGTACCCAGCATCGCCTACTTGGTGACTCTGGTTGCTGTGAAAATAGGACTGCCAGGGTTCAGCCATAGGCTGATGGGGTCCTCTTTGATAGGGATGTTGTCGGGGCTGAGGGGCAGATGCTAGGCGGCAGGGGTCCTGAGGAACATCCATGATGCTTGCAGGGTTTGGGGGCAGGGAAGGAGATATTGGGAGGTGGGGTCGAGGCCCATAGTGACTCGAACTCTCAAGACTGTAGGGCTGCAGGAGGTCTGTGCTCACCCGAGGGGACAGAGCCTGATGCCGGGGCCTGGAATGGATGCTCTGAGGATCATGGGGCGTTTGACGGTGCAGCTGAGTTTGACTAGAGTTGTGATCATGGCTGGAATCTCCTTTCCCTCTGTGGCCTTGCTCATGTCGTTGTCCATATTCGTGGGAAGGGTATGGCTTGTGACTGTGGCTGTAGCCTTGGCTGGCTTGGTGTTTGGGATTTTGGCGGTGGGTTGTGTTTTGGTCATGGACTGGGCTTTTACCTTGACCGGGGTTATGAGCCGGCTCATGGATGTTGTTCTGGTTTTGATTGTGGACATTATTGCCCTGCGTTATCAGTGCACCTGGTGCCCGTCCTGGACCCAGCACATTGTCTTTGTTGCAGTAAGGACCTCCTGTAAGCAGACTCTGCAGAGCATTGTTCTTTGGATAGCCCCTCATTGGGTGCTGAAAGCTGACCTGCTTGTTCTCTTGAATGGTCTCCATTGGGGTGTGTCGCTGCAACATACAAATGGAAGACTGTCCATAAACAGGCCCACAGTAGGATCCCTCTGGTTTTGGTCCAGGACCAAAGGGATAAACATTGGACTTGATTTGCTGCTCCTGCTGGGAGAAGCTACTGTCATCTAGACCAATAGCTCCAGTCAGGTCGGTGAACTGAGGCAGTTCCACATTGGGGCCGTGGCCCCCTGTAGCCAAGGCTGGTGAGCGGGTGCTGGTAGGACTGGGGTATATCCGAGGGGAAGCTGAACAGGGCAGTCCCCCTTCCTCGGGTTCATCAGCTTCAGCCTCTGCGAGGATTGGGGACAGACAGCCACTCAGGGTGGAAGCAGAGGAGGAAGTGCGGGAATGCAGCTCTGTCCAGTTCTCATACTCTTCACCGGTGATGCCAACACATCCTTTCCCTGCTGGACTGCCGTGTTCTGGGGAGCTCTGCATTGTTGGACCAGCCCCCTGGCATTGTCCGCGTCCCAGTCCGATTGCTCCCGCTCTTTTTCGACTGATGCGACCTTTAGTCTTTAAGTAGCGTGTCCCGCTGTCTGTCGATGAGGCCCGTCGTCTTGGTCCCTTACCCATCTTCCCCCCTTCTGGGTTTAACATCCACCAGGAACTCTTTCCTGTTCCCTCGTTCTGCACTCGGATGAATCGACTGTGCAATGACAGGTTGTGTCTGATTGAGTTCTGTAATGACAGGAAAAGATGTGGGAAATGTGAGAAAAACAAGCATATAATCAGGAAAGGCTAAAGAAACACTAAAAGCTAAATAATTTTGTTTAGGGATAAACTATCAAGCATTCATGACAAGTTAGACAAAAAATAGATAAAGAAAAAGCAGTGGATAGCAGAGAGGGCAGTGAGTGTGAAGGACCAATCGATATCTCCCCTGACTAACCGCTGCTCTCTGCACACGCTCACTGAGTCACAATATCAACATGGGAGCAGCATCACATCAAACTATCACCAAGGTTACAGGAATGAATCGCAGGAGGAAACCTGATCACAGAACGCCCGTACGCATCACATCCACCACAGGGGAGGGGGGTGAGTAGAGGGAGATAGAAGAGAAGAGGGAGAGAGGCAGCCGTCCATCCATCCACCATCCATCCACCATCCATCCATCCATCCATCATCCATCCATCATCCATCCATCATCCATCCATCATCCATCCATCCATCCATCCATCCATCCATCATCCATCCATCATCCATCCATCATCCATCCATCCATCCATCATCCATCCATCATCCATCCATCATCCATCCATCCATCCATCATCCATCCACCATCC
>NW_015152097.1:18316-19951 GCF_000732505.1 Cyprinodon variegatus | reverse complement strand
CCACCATCCATCATCCATCCATCCGTCCATCCATCCATCCATTCATCATCCATCCATCCATCCATCCATCATCCATCCATCCATCCATCATCCATCCATCCATCCATCCATCATCCATCCATCCATCCATCATCCATCCATCCATCCATCCATCCATCCATCATCCATCCATCTTCTCCCATCCATTCTCTCCATCAGTCTATAGGTGAGAGGTGGAGTTCACCCTAAACAGGTTGTAGGTCAACAAAGAGTTATAGAACATTCTCAGACACCTAAGGAGAATCTAGAGAAGCCAATTAATCTAACAGTCATGTTTTTGGACTGTGGGAGGAAGCCAGAGTACCCAGAGAGAACCCACCATGCTCAGGGAGAACATGCTAACTCCATGCAGAAAGACCCCGGGCCAGGAATCGAACCTGAAACCTTCCTGCTGCCAGGCAGCAGTGCTACTGCCCCACCCTGCAGCCTCTAAAGGATAGCTAAGCAAACATCCCAGTGGGCTCCTAAAGCTGCCTGTTCCTCCAGACCTCCTCCAGCCGTGTCCTCACTCACGTTTCTCCTCCTTTCTTTTCAAACTCTCCTCTCCTTTGGGATGTTTCGGCAGCAGTAAACTTTTTAAATCGTCTCATCTGAGCATGCAATCACACAGCTTTTCTTTTTCTTCTCTGGAGATATCTATCAATCCTGCCTTGTTTATTAGCTGCACATGGCTCACCGTCTCTGTCTGCTGGTATCTTCAGCTACTCTCCATCTTCATTCACTCTGCGCCTCCTGTCCAATTTTCCTGCTCTCAGCCCCATTCATCTCTCTGTCGGTGTCCCAGCCTCTCGTCATCACCGTATTGCTCATTCTGGCCCTCTCTCCCCACATCCAGCTCCCACCTGGCTCTCCTTTCACTCATTTATCCCTTCACACCAAGAACAACGTGTAGAAATGCAGGTTGTTGCAGGTGAAACTGCTCACAGGTAACAAGTCAACAAAGCTTTGAAATAAATTCATCTTCTGTGGCAGCGGCATATTCTTCCACCAAAATAATGGGAATTAACTACTGATTGGTGCAGAATGATTCATGTCAGGATTTATTTTATTTCTTTATCTGTTGGTACCTAACCAACAGGTTCAATTCATACGCTTATTGTTTTATTCAGGTTCTTTAGGGACCCCTAATAATTGGGTTGGCTCTCTGCTGGACCTCGTTGACTCTGAATGTTCTGGATCTGCTCCTGCTTCTAAACGGCCGTTCTCTTATTTTGAAATCAACCTGATCCCATTACTCTCCCCGTCTGTCACTTGCTGTGGGGTCTTGTTTTGCTGTCGTCCATCAAAAATATATCCATGGCAACGGGCAATGGTTTAGAAAGAAGCTGCTGCCAGAGACCCTCCCTGAGGCGGAGATAGCAGAGGTAGAAGCTCCAAGAACCCACAGATCTGTTAGTCTCAATCTCTCTATATGTCCTATTCTTGCTTCTCTTCGTTGGTTTCCTGTTAAATCCAGAGAAAATTTCACAGAAAGATAGAGTGGTTCAGGTTATCCTGATCTATCTCTATAGATCTGCTGCTATAGGCTTAGACTGCTGGAGGACATAGGGACCCCTTTTTCATCATTCTGCTTCATTCTATCTCTATTCTCCCACT
>NW_015152097.1:13926-17491 GCF_000732505.1 Cyprinodon variegatus | reverse complement strand
GAGCTATAGAAATAAAGTGAATAGAATCCTGTAAGTTAGTAACTGGACGCACTCAGCTGGTTTCAATCAGATGGAAACTTTTGCTCAGTTGGTGGAATCATCCATAAAGTGACGTGTTCAAAGTGAAATGGAAAAGAAAATGTTTGTTTTCACAGTTAATGAGGAGCTCAGCTGCTGATCCACCATCGCTAACGTAACGGAGCAGCTTTATATCGTTGAGAAGATCCATCGTTTTCTCACCGCCTCAGCCGGCTGATCCTGAACAGTCAGACCTGCTGACATGTAACGGTTGGTGAACACAGCGAACCAAAGACACAACCAAATCACTTCATTCTGTCCTGCGCTGTGGGGGGCCATGTTTGGCCCCTCAGACAGGGGAGGGACCTGAGTCCTACTGACACGGTTCAAAACGCCGGCTGCAGGTTTCACACCAAGCCTGATGGCAGATAAAACAGGTTACAGTCAGAGAGAAGAGCGGCTAATGGCTGCCGTGTTTCCAGCAGCTCCTGGCGGGTTCACATCTCTGCTGCATCCAGCCTGTTTTCTGTAGAGAAGCAGCCGTTCCAACAGCATGGCTTCCAACAGGTAATTTCCACCCCTCCTCCACTCCAATCACAGCTCTCACTGCACTCTTCACAGATGTGGAAATTGGATTTTCAGATTTGCATGTGGCTCTTTTCTGGCTTTAAACATTGGGTTGACAAATCTGCACATCTCAGCGCCGGCAGAGCGAACATGGGGAGGGAGACGCAATCAAAGCTGAGCTGAATGATGTCGGCGTGCCAAAGAGGCCACCGGCACCCGGTGATCTGAGAGCGGAGCCCTGACAGGCTCCTCTGCCACGCGGCGGCGATGGCTGGGTGTAGCCATGGCAACAGCATACCCCAACAGAGGTAGACGTGAGGAGGGGGGGGGGGACTGTTTGCTGCAGGCAGCTCCAAACAGCCTTTTATCTGCGTCTGTCAGATTCCTGCTCCAATCCACCAGGGAGGCTCAATCACAAGCAGTCCCAGCGCCTCCGTACCTGAACCCGGCTCTGATTGGCTGCTCTGGGTGTGGATGGGGGGGGCAGACTTTCTCTAGGCCAACAATTAAACAGCAGACTGCTCCTCCGTCTCCTGCTGCTCTGTTGAACAACGTCAGGTTAGCATGCCTAAACTAACGACACAGCTTAGCTCCGGTTCTGGTTCTGGTTGCTGCTCAATCCTGACGGACCACAGGTGGTTCCGGTCTTTGTCTTTCTACTGCCCCAGGCCGGGCCGACCCCCCCCTCTGTTTTCCCTAAGACCACCTCCCCCACCTGGCGCCTCATTAGCGTACGATGAGCAGTCAGGGATCCTCTGCTGCAGGGTTTCCAGGGCTGCTGCCTCCCCCATTCAGGCCCCTTCAGTCTAACCTTCTCCAAAAGGTGCTGCTGATTCCTGGGGGGCTGATTCTTTGAGCCGATGCTGGCTTTCATTTCTCCATTTAAAACATTTAAAAATAACTAAATCAAAACAGATGTCAGACACGTCGGTATTTCAAAAAAAGCAGATCATTGTCATAGAAGGCTGCTTAGCGCACCGCGTAACGGTTACTGTGAACCGATGGCGATTCACGGATAAAATGCTAACTAGCTGATATATGGCCTACCTGGCA
Source organism: Cyprinodon variegatus (assembly GCF_000732505.1). Classification (NCBI taxonomy): domain Eukaryota; kingdom Metazoa; phylum Chordata; class Actinopteri; order Cyprinodontiformes; family Cyprinodontidae; genus Cyprinodon; species Cyprinodon variegatus. The sequence goes on along the minus strand of NW_015152097.1, from coordinate 15,853 downwards.
TCACCGTCCCGCTAGAGGCAGAGTTAATGTTCTCATGATGCATCTCCAGCTTCCCTGGAGCTCCAGGAGAGCATGCGCTATATTATTGATATTATTAAACTCGTAGGAGCAAAACATTCGGAAGCTAACAGTTCCCAGTTTAATAAACCAGCTTGTCTGACGGTTTCAGATGAAAAGACTAAATGTTTTTATCAGTTTTTCTTTGTTTGAGGTGAACGTTATTAAAGGCAAAGAGCATAACCTTAAACCCCAGGATAGTTCTGTGACTTTATCACCAGCATCCATGTTCCTCTGGTTGCTCCATCAGACCACATGGTGCTGAGCTCCACCTTCTACCCTTCAAGCAGGCCTCATTCACTGCATTATTGATATTTGCAGCCCCTTTTTATTCTGGGTAACCCAGCTAACACTAATTATTCTGTATTACAAATGAGCTTGTCAGTGTTGCATAGCAACAGGAATGAAGTTAGGCTTTAACTGCTTCCTCCAGTTATCGTTTAAACGAAGCTCTGTGTGGAGCAGACAGACCTGAGCGTAGAAAGACACTGAAGATGTCTTGAACTACATGAAGGAGCCTGCAGGGGGCAGTAGAGAAGAACGGCTTCTGAACCCAGCGGGACCCAATAGCTAGAGGAAGGAGGACATCAGCGGAATGGAAGGCGTCATTTTAAGGAAACCCAGAATCCGAACCAAAAGCAGGGAAACCAATCCTAACAAAACCGCTTCTTCTGCTGTTAGAGCAGAACTGGCCTCTGACCCGGCCCACACGGTACCGATGACACACACATTCATATCAGCTCTTCCTGTAGAACATCATGTTTCATAAAGTGACCAGGAAACAAACACACGCTCACATATCCCACTATCCTTACGAGGACTTTCCATCGACTTTCCCTGATTTCTCATTGATTAAAATGCCCTCACTTTAACCCACAAACCCAACAATACCGACACATTAAAGACAATTCACAGCTCAGTCCTAGATGTGACCGCTGACCCTAAAACAGCCGTTCCCTTCATGGTCTCCAAGCATCAGGCCCCACAAGGTGGTGTTTTTCATGAAAATAGGCCCCACAATCTGTTAAAAACAACAACAAACACACAGACAACACCTTCCACCCCTGAACTGGCAATCATCCTTAATCCCTCTCCAGCCTGAGTAATCCCCGCCAATCCCTGGCTAATCCTGGTTAATGCTGGGCACTCCTCAGCTGGATTCACCCTGAAACCACGGAGACAGTGCAGCGATTGGTGGGAGGGTGCTGACACACAGTGGGCACGGCGTTTGATGGACATAATTGGTCAGACTTTTATCGAAAGTAAAAAAAAAAAAAAAAAACAGGCTTTGACCATCTTCACGCTGGGTCCAGACTGACCCCCTGATTGCTGTTTGTCCTCTCTGTCGTCACGGCACCAGGGAAGAAAACATGTTTTCAGCAGAGCTGGAGTCCACTTGCTTTACTGAGGGAACCACCAAATCATTCTACTGATTCAAAAACAAAATAAAGATCCGCCTGAGGCAGTGAACGCATCAATGAGGTTCATCCCACAGCGCCAGGAGAAGGAGGAGTCATCAGACCAAGCAGCTCCACTCAAACCCAGTTAGCTTAGCACTTCTTCACCCTGGTTCCACCTAAAGCTGCTGCTCAACTCCTCTTCTCACATCTCAAATACACTCATCGCATCATAACCGGGCTACTGGGTTCAGGTGTATCTTCCAGTCTTTGACCTGAAGAACCAAAATCCAAAGCAAAAGGTTCATTTCAACTCAGTTTATTTCTATTGTGCCAATTTACAATACATCACCTCAAGGCACTTTCCAGTTCCCCAGATCATCCAGTCAGATTGATTCAAAGTTTCTATCTAAGGAACACGATCAGATAGATCAGATTTAAACCAGTCTAGTGCTGTTCCTTTAATTCCAACA
>NW_015152097.1:10238-11603 GCF_000732505.1 Cyprinodon variegatus | reverse complement strand
GACGACATGCGGCTAAACATGTCATCACTGGTCAGATCAGGGAGGGGACCAGAGAAAATTACGGTGTCCGACATTTTTTTGGCAAACTTACACACCGAAGCAGCAGCCTAGGCTAGCTACTCCTTACTACTGGAAATAAAGAAGAGTTAAGGTGTTGACTCTATAGTCAGTTTGTTTTCTCTCTCTGACGCTGTAACTTTGGCTTCAAACATGAACGAATAAAATCAGGAGGTCCATCACACTGACCAGTCCTGGCCTCGGCGTCCTGATTGGTGGATTCCAGCCAATTAGCTTTCACTATAAACAAGATGGGTCATAATCTAACCTCGACATGTCTGTTAGAACAACGATGAAGGAACGTCTAGGCCCCATCATGGCGCTTCCTGCTCCATGGCTGAAGGAGCTTTGCTCTGCTTTCCTTCTCTTCCCACCAAGCATCCAGAAAATGGGAGTTTAGTTTCAGGCTGCTTGTCAGACGAGGCTCAGCAGAACGCGCTGAGTTGTAGGCAGAGATGCAGTTCAGGCAAAGCCGCTTTCTTCCGCTTGCTCAACCATTATTTATTAATCCATTTCACACAGCCAGGAGTCATTATGCACGGCCCTGTCAGTGGGTATCTCTCTATGCCGCACATTCATTTGATAATAAGCAGGAGTGGGGGAGAAGATAAAAGCACTGACTGCGTTCATTGTAAAGCGCTTTCTGCAGGCGGGGAGACTTAAATGAGAGCATCCAGGCTCCGTGTGGGAACGTCTGCAAAGCCTGTCTGGAGGCAATCAATGGAAATTAGTCAACGTTAAAGATTCACTTCCTGTGACTGATGTCACGGCGAGTGCTCGTCTCTTTGAGGAGAAGGAGAAAAGGCTGCTGGATTAATGGGGCTGAGGACAGTGGGTGTGTGTGTGTGTGTACCTGTCTAGCCATCAGAGGGAGGACCATTTTTCCAATTTCACCATCAAATTGAGGACATTTTGCCGGTCCTCACATGCTATTTTGCTAATGGTTAGGTTTAGGGCTAAGGTGTCCTTGGTTTAGGGTTAGAGCAAAGAAAGGGTTGAAAATGACTGAAAATCAATGGAGGTTAATGGGAGTCAACACATGGTCCTCACTACTATATAGCAGAATGAGTATGTCTGTAGGCCTGTGTGTGTGTGTGTGTGGCCATGTCTTTAATACCTGGTGGGGACAATTTCCTAGGAATATTCTACATTTTGGGGACTCATAGGTACTTGTGGGGACCAACAACTGGTCCCCACAAGGAAAGTTTCTCTTCTTGGGGTGGGGGTTAGGTTTAGGACTAAGGTGTGAATTGAGTTTAGGTTAGGTTTAGGGATAGGTATGTGTCGGTAATGGTTAGGGTTAGGGCA
>NW_015152097.1:5733-8102 GCF_000732505.1 Cyprinodon variegatus | reverse complement strand
GTCCGTCCCTCAGCCTGTTCCTCTGTTCGTCCCTCAGCCTGTCCCTCTGTCCGTCCCTCAGCCTGTCCCTCTGTTCGTCCCTCAGCCTGTCCCTCTGTCCGTCCCTCAGCCTGTTCCTCTGTTCGTCCCTCAGCCTGTCCCTCTGTCCGTCCCTCAGCCTGTCCCTCTTTTCGTCCCTCACTCTGTCCGTGCACAGATTCTGCAGTTGTTCTCTGGACCAGAACTTCCTAAAGCTCCACCAATAGGATCATTACCACATTTCCTACAATCCAGTGAGAAAATGACCTCATTTCAATATCAAAGACCTTCCAACAAACTTAGTAGAGTCTATTTTCAGTCCAGCGCGTCCCTCTGGGAGCTGCGGGTCCCTCTGAAGAAGAAGACAGGAGTCTGTCGTCCAAACATGCCAGTAAGCCTGAGACTAATGGAGAACAAAAAACATCTCAGACTGTAGATGTAACCAGATTAGTTAGTCTAGTTTAGACCCATCTGAGCTGCTTTACCATCTAAACCAGTCTGCTAATAATATTAATCTGCTGCCTGGATGCCATTAGACACCAAAACTGTTCATTTTCATGAGAACAGACTCAGGATTTCCAGGCAGGTGATCCTCTGAGCACCTGGACGACAGAGGAAGAGGAGGAACAGTCTGGATGAAGAACAGGAGACGTGACCTGGTCCATGTTTGATCTTCTAGGAAACGGGACATGTGAGAAGCATTTGGACTAAAAGACGCTGACTGGGTTTGCTGGGAACATTCTGGGATGTAAATCCAGCTGTTTAGAGGTTCCTCTGTGGGAATAACTACGGTTCCTGTTTGCATAAAGATTGCTTTAAATAAAATTAAATAATAAAATGTTGTTTTTTTTCCATATTTCCTCCATCATTGTTTAGAGTTTAATTCTCATGTAGGCGGATCAGAACCGAACATCTTATTCTTCGCCTGACGATGCGGCAACACGCCACTTCCTGAACATGACGTCATAGTTCCTGCAGGGCAGCACGGCCTCAGAGTCTGACCTTCATCTTACGCAGTTTAAAGGTGAGGAAGACTTTTAATGTCGCCTTTTAGCGAAATCAGCAGCTGATTTACTTCTCCTTAAATAATCCCCCAAATGTGTGGATTATGATGAGTATCTGCAGAAGTAGAGACTTTTCAGCCCCTTTATCTGACATCATCACTGCGATGTGGTCATAGCAACGATCCAGGCTTTAAATGATTGGTCCGTTTTTATCTGTCATAGAAACATCTGTAGAAAAATGAACAAAGTTTCTGTAATTCACAGACAGCAGAGCCTGTTGCAACATGGAGACCAGGTGATTCAGTGAGTAATGCAGACAGTGGAGTAAACAGGCCTGCACCCCCCCTCCCAGGGGGTAAGCGTTCACACAGCAGGCGCAGCATGGTGACGCCTCTGGGAGCCAAAGGAGAGGCCGGTAAACAGGCCTGGTCTCAGCTGCCTGCAGGTCTCAGGAGAACAGGACAGAGAGGGAGCGCCTCCTCTGCCTCCAAACCATCTGCCAGCTTTTTATTCTATTTACAGGAACTTTGTCTGACATCAGCCAAACTCTTCAAATCTGACCTGCTTCTACTTTTTACAACCTCTACAGCATCAACATCTACAACACCTGGATCTCCTGCAGAGAGCCTGATTACATCCAACATTTCTGCTGGAGAACCATGCAGATGAAGCCATGCATGAGGAGGAACTATCTGGATCACTAAACAGTTCAGCTCCTCCAACTGCTTCATGTTTTCAATGACTGATTAGAATAGAAACAGATTTTATAGAATAAATCACTTGAAGAAAGTGACCATAGACCGGGTTACACATCGTTCTAATTAGCATCACATCTGTTGCTGGAGATGATTTTGGGATTCACAGAGTCAACATCTGAGTGACGGGAGGAAGATGGCCTCCCAGTTAATCAGAGACAGACAGGAAGCAGCTTGATGCTAAACAGGAAGTTCCTCCTGAGAGAAGACCAGACTTTAGCATAAAGTTCCTTTCAAAGGTAACCGTTCCCATAGTGATAACCATTGCTTTTTATTCAATCATAGATTAGATGGAAGTAGGCATCATCATCATCATCATTGTCATCATCATGAGGAGGCTAAGATATCTCTGGCTATGGCTACTAGCTGCAATGTTAGGATCCAACAATCCTCCCTCCCCAACTTGGATATCGTTTGAAGGATAACAATGACGGAACTTTCAGCTCTATGCAGTTTATTTCTATAGCTCCATTTATATTATCTCAGGCCAACCAGTTTTCTGAGGAAAACCAGCTGATTTAATTGACTCCTTGACTTTTCAGTAATCCTTCACACCAATATATATATATATATATATATATATATATATATA
>NW_015152097.1:2267-3127 GCF_000732505.1 Cyprinodon variegatus | reverse complement strand
CTGGGATAAAGGATCCCTGGGGTAAAGGATCCCTGGGATAAAGGATCAACACATATTCATAACTTTAATAACAATGACTGAGGGAAGGAAATATTCTGGAACTAAACAGAGTAAAAGTTATATGATGACATCACCAATCTGACTGCAGGCAGCGTCTCCTGCTTCCCCAGTGCAGCACGTTGGGACGGCTCATTACTACAATGACAAGCAACTAGTTGCTAAGGAGACCTAAGGGAGAGGGAGGGCTATCGTTGCCATGGCAGCAACCCTGCATCACTACAACTATCTTCCCCTAGGAAACTTGATCATGGTGGACAGGGAGGAGAAGTAAGGACCAGAATGAAGGGCAAGGGACAGGCTACAGGGCTTTATGGTGGTGAAGATGCTGAAAGGAACGGACTTGGAACGATGCCTTTAAGGTAGCAGACTTCTTGGACCCTCACAGCAATGCAGAGACGTAGCCGATGGGCGGACCTTGTCCCCCGTCTTTCTTCTACATCTGTCCGAATGCAGCAGGCTTCTCGTGCTAACCAGAAAAAATCTGCTGAACAAATGGGTCCAAACACCGGAAAACGCCACTACAACAAAACCAACAGCCACCTTTCCTATTCCAGAAATCTATGACCACCAACAGACCACCTGCTTCCAGCTTTGACCACCCATGTGACCTGCAAGGCCGTTCATCCTGGAGCCGGCAACAATGAACAGAGAGAGCATCACCGAGGATCGAGCAGAGATTAAACCAACTGGGAGGTCAGGAAGGAGGCAGAGGAGGTCAGGCAGCAGGGAGAGGAGGTCACGCAGGAGGCAGAGGAGGTCAGGGAGGAGGCAGAGGAGGTCAGGTACAAGGGAGAGGAGGT
>NW_015152097.1:0-1291 GCF_000732505.1 Cyprinodon variegatus | reverse complement strand
TGAGCCCCAGGGCAGCTGTGGCTACGATGTAGCCTGCCACCATCAGTGTGTGAGTGTGTGAGTGAATGGATGTAGTGTAAAGCGCTTTGGTCAAGTCTCCTGACTTGAATAAAGGCGCTATATAATTACAGGACATTTACCATAACTCCTTCAGCCACACGGATGGACGTAGAAAATGACAAGGTTTATTTATTTCTACAGCATTTCAGCAACAAGACGGTTTAAAGACTGTGAAAAACAAGGAAACAAAAGAGAATAAAAGTTATTCATATAAAACAGGATATTATATAAATCAAAGTCAAATGATTGATTAAAAAAGGAAAGTTGTGCTAAACACTTAAAAAATGTTTCGCTAACACGTTCGACAGAAAAAAACGTTTTAAACACGGCTTAAAGAAACCGGGAGTTTCTGCACTTTTGTAAAAGCTTAAAGAAAATCAACTTTAAAAGACCTAAAACCAGATAAACATAGAAAGAAAACTACTAAAGCAGGAAGACTTTTCTCAGTTGCTTCAGTTAAACTCAGATGACAGACGGATTGAGGCAGCAGAGCTTCTGATATCCTCAGACTAACCGCCATGTTTCAGATTTAAAGGGGTCACAGAATGCAAAACTGAGTTTTCATTGCTCTGGATCAATAACGATAGTTCAGAGGGTGAAATGGACGTACAGAGAAGTTCTAACCCCATCAACACCTCCTTTCTCTGTAAACCTCACTATTTTAAACTTCCACCAGAAAACGAGCGAATCCAAACGAAGCACAGAATCGTTTCAAAACTGTCTGGGATTTTGGTCGACTACAGTGCAGCAAAACCGAGCCTTAAATTCCGGGGCCGGTCGGGGCTGGGGACGGAGGGGAAGCACGGGGCCGCCAGTGTCCAGGATACCGTCACCGGGTCGGCTTCGGTGGCTCCATACCCTGCTGCCCCGACGGCCGGAGTTCCCGCACCAGCTCCGGAGCTGACGGCTCGGTTCTGCTGCACTGTAGTCAGACAAAATTCCAGACGATTTTGAAATTCCCCCCAAACATTTTTTTAGGTCTGAAAAGTAGTCCGGGAAAAAGAGGACGTCTGGTCCCCCTACCATATCAACGATGTTTCAGTGAGTGAGTGCTTGTTGCTATGATGCGTCTTTGCTCAGCAGCTTGGCTCGTTGTAAACCAACCAATCAGAGCACAGCTCATCTAAATATTCATGATCAAACCATAAAAGGAAGAAAAACCTGCGGTTTCATTCTAGGGCTTTTAACCAGGCCGCATTAGGGCTCATAGAACAGCTAATAGGACATTTTC
>NW_015152096.1:107565-114153 GCF_000732505.1 Cyprinodon variegatus | reverse complement strand
TAACCTGAAGTTCCACGACAATCTACAGTGCCGCATATTGACGAAAATCCCACTTTTCATGCAGTGAACCCTGTCGGGTGTCTGGACTGTTGTAATGCCCGTCTCATCAACGTTCCAAATGTTCTGAGGAGGGAAGTTGTGCTTCTCGAGAACTTTACTAAGATTTATTGAAGAATTTCCCAACATTCACCCTGTTGAAGCTGGATGCTCTTGACAGGCTTGTGGACGTCTAATAGAGTGTTCCTCTTCATGAATCCACAAAACCAATTTCCCCCAGCCATACTTGTCTCTCTCCACTGCTCTGGAAATTTACACCCATAGTGAGTGGCCAGCTGATATGCAAACCTCCTAACCTGAAATAAAAGGATTACAAATGTAAATACCATCCATCATATTATCTTTAGGCCAAATTCTATCCTTTCCCTCCCTCATATTAACATGTCCCTTAAAGGTGCTCTAAGAGATGCTGGGTAACGTCACTTCTGCACTAACCCCCCACCCACCCTGTGCAATTGAAACTCTCCTAAACGCGCATCTTGTCTGTGATTTGCTGTAACAGTTTATGTTTTTGTGGGCTGGGCTGGGCTGTCCACACAGGCTGTGTTTTTATGCAGTGTATTCAGGACACAGGCAGCTAGCGGATGGTCAGGTGATGTTTGCTGTAAGCGACATAAAATGCTTTAGCCTTGCTTAGAGCACTTTTAATAAAACAGTCTTCCCCTCATCTCTTACCTCTTTGGGACATAACCCAAAGTATAGATTACCTGCCTTTTTTAAATACTGCCCAACACTCTTCTCCTGTTCGTCTGTAAAGACCCACCTGCTGCTCCAGGAGCCAACACCTGGTAACTGATCATGTCCCTCTGCTTGCAGTCTCCCTCTCTTTTTGTGGAATCTGTATAATATGGTGTGACAGATGGCAAACTCTCTTGCCACTGCCCTGACTGTTCTGCCTTCATCTCTGATAATATTAGAGGCTCTCTCCAAAATATGGAGAGGGACCCCTCTGTCTATGACCCTCTTTCTCACTCTGGGCTGGACTGAAAAGAAAGAAAAATATAGTACATTTAAATAAATATACAAAATATATAAAATTAATATAAATAAATACTGTATATTTTTAGTTGCACCAACAAATGGTCACAGACATCTGCATGCATGCGAACACATGACACACATACTTCGAGTCGGAGTGTCGCCATCCAACTCATAACGAATAGTCACATCGAGAACAAGAACCATATCGCCCTTCTTGCAGACTAGGTCAGGGATTCTGAGGCTGCCCTCAGCGTCTTCCACTCAGAACTCCCTAGCTGCCGTCCAGCCGAATCGCTCTGCCTCTGTGGCTAGAAGATCGCACACTTTGTTGTGCCTCCTAATCCTGCTCCGCTGTACGTAGGCGCACTACCCCAAGATATGCGAACACGATTCCAACCTGGCCTGGCAGCGTCTGCAGGCTGCCCCTGACTTGTCCTGTCCCCGTGCCAGGAACTCCCTGGTGGGATACACCCCCGCCCTCAGTGAGAGTCCCTCAATCCAATGTCTTTGCCTAAACCCGACAGCTCCGGGGTCAGCAAGCCATGAATTACTGATCATGTCACCTCTGAACTGGTCTGCACCCACACCCTGGACCTGCAGTGCCGACCACGCCAAGCTCTCACCACGCCGCGAGTCGGGGAAAACTGGCGGACTTCCTGAATCGTCCCGGACAGGTTTCCCAGTGCCCATTGCTGGCACCCTGTCCGGATCTCCACTGGTCTTGACCCACATTCCTTTCCAGTCAGATTGCTGCACAGCGTGCAGAGTTAGGTTACGCGTCCAATAGTCAGGAGACTTGGACATACGGTACATTCGCCGCAACTGAATCGATGGAATGAGTTTTTCAAGCCTGAACACACCCAGTCCACCGTCGCGGCTCCGTGAATACAATAATCCATTGCACGTGGATTGTGGCAAATGCAGCCATTGCTTCACTGCTTTCCGAATCACTCCATCAAGCTGGGCTAGTCTGGTTGCTTGCACTCCGCCTAGATCTGCCTGGTAAATGACCCTCGGAATGGCAAATGAGTTTAGAATCCTCAACCGCTGTGAGGGCTTCAATGGGGCCTTCGAAATTCTTTCAATCCATGTCTGGACTGTCGGAATAAGATCTGGAGTTACAATGCCGCGGCCAGGGCCTACCTGGACTCGCAGATAACGAACTGATTCACCTGGGGGGATCATGTGGATCTGTGTTCCACCGATCTCCCATGCTTCATAGTCGTTCACCACGCCCTTCTCCATGTAGAACCCGTGACACTTCTTGGGCTGAACCCTAAGCCCAGTCATCTGACAGAATCTCTCCAAGATCCCGAGATTCCCCCTCATTCCCCCAGTCGACTCACTCACCAGAACCAAATCATCAGCAAAGGCCAGCGTGGCGATTGTCTCATCGCCCCAGCGTAGCCCAGACCTGGCTGTTTCGAGGGCTTGGATAAGGGGATCCATAGCCAAATTGAAGAGCAGTGGGGACATTGGGTCACCTTGCTTCACTCCAACATTCATGTGAATTGGTAGCGTATGGCCGCTTACGCACCTCACCCTAGTGACGCAGTCCACATATGAGTCTTTGATAAGCTCAATAACGTGCTGGTCCACTCCGCGTTCACGCAGAGCACACAGGATGTGCTCATGGGCTATGGAGTCAAAGGCCTTCGCAAAGTCAATAAACACCACTGCCAGCGGGGAGCCGGCCCCCCTCGAGTGCCTGATGATCTCGGATAAGATCAACAGGTTCTCCGCGCAACCACTCGAATTATATTACATTTAAAACTTATAGAAAATGTTATATGTAAACTTATAGAAAAATGTTTAAAAATACTATGTGGTCTATTTTTATATGTATGCATTGTACGGGGACAGTTGCAACATGTACGGGGACAGTTGTCACAGTTGTTGCAACTGTCCCCGTTCCTGTCAGCAATGATAAAACCTGTAGTGCTAGCTAATCAAGGTGACCTTGATACATGCTAACCATACTAGCTTACAGTTAACATATCACTCATTTAAACTATATAATTTTGAGCTGAATCACAAAAAACAATGACAACAGTTTAACAAAACAAAGCTCATGAAAATAAATACTTTCATACCTCAAAAACATTTTTTTTTCAATAAATCCTGGAGCAGCTCAGGAATCTCCTTGTCTTTTCTCTGCAAGGGGGGGCATCCAACTGAGCATGTGCAGTGTGAGTGTCATCACTCTAGCTTATTTCTGATTGGAGAAAAAAGACATGTTGCAACTGTCCCCTGTTGCAAATGTCCCCTTTTGCAACTGTCCCCGGTCTCCCCTACTTAAAACTGAAAAGATAAAAATAATAATAATACATTCAATATAAAACAAAAAAGAATTTATATTGAATTAATATTAATTTTTTCAGTTTTAAGTAGGGGAGACAGGGGACAGAAGTAATAACTCCTTCATAGCTCCCCCCTTCACGGCCCTGATTTCTTCTATCTTGTTTTTAAGTTTTATGTTAACGAATAGCAGTTTTTTTAAAAGTTCTCTTCTAGCGGTGCCCACAGCTCCTCCTGAAATTTGTACCATCTCCCGCTTGCAAGCAGGATTTCCAGTAATCCTTTTTTGTCCGTCTCCATCACGCCAGTCACCTCAACACCCTCAGCCTCCTCTGTGGTTTTCACCATCTGTTGGACAAAAGGACTTTAGTTAGATTATGCCAAACAAGTAATGGAACCCTACTCTGTTTCCTCCTCCACCACCCTGTCCTTATTACTCCTTATTTTTGTAAACCTGTTTTATGTCATTTTTTTTGGCGAACCTGTGACAAAATTTTATTTGGTTCTCAATGTGGAGTCTTTCTACTTCCTGGGACTTATTATCTCCCAAAGTGGGAGCTGAACATCAACTCCCTCACCAAGAGAACCCAGCAGAAGATGTACTTACTGAGCAAGCTGAGAAAATTCAATCTGCCAAGGACAATGATGGTGCACTTCTACTCCTCCATCACCATCTGATACGCTGGCGCCACCACCAAGGACAAGCGTAAACTGCAGCGTGTCATCTGGTCTGCAGAGAAGGTGATTGGCTACAATCTTCCATCTCTCCAGGACCTGTACGCCTCCAAGACTCTGAGGCCTGCAGGGAAGATTGTGGCTGATCCCTCGCACCCGAGCCACAAACTATTTCAGACTTTTCCCTCTGGCAGGAGGCTGCGCTCCATCAGGACCAACACCTGACGCCACAGGAAGTCTCTTCCAATCCGCTACCAGTCTTCTCAACAAGACCCAGAGACCCCCATGATACAGCCTCTCTCCCTCCCCCGTTCAGGACCTACAAGCTACACCAACATAGCATCTCCAGACCTCCTGCATGACATTAATGCACAGTCTATATAGCTATGTACTATATATTGCATATATTATATGGTATGTTTTAGATTGTATATTGTTATGGATTCTGTGTACATATAATTTGTCTGCACCATCAACACCAAGTGAAATTCCTTGTAACTGCAAACCTACTAGATTCTGATCTAAAATTAGGTTTCAATCAATTTCCTTAAGGATTCTGACAAATACTTTTGTTGAATTCAAATATTGTGTCTAATTTATTGTTGAAGAGGTACAGATTAAAGCAATTTAGCGAAAATGGGTTTTATCATTTCTAGAAAAAACAAATATTTAAAGTATTTTTACCTACAACCGGTGACTTCAATAGCAAGAAAGGTTGAACACTCTTTAGCTAAAACCTTTAATCTGGTTTATATCTGTGAACTGTAGATTGTATTATGAGTTTCATGTCAGATTTACCTACACTGTTAAATGTAACATGTTGATTTAACTCAAAAAAATATTTCAAAGGGCTGCCTCAAAATTTTAGATTAAGTCTAGTAAAAGTGTACAGTATAGTTGACTCAGTGTTGTTAGTTTCCTAAACTGTCAAAGATTATTAACAGAACATTTTCATTATTAGATTATTAACAGAACATTTTCAATCAACTTAAACTCTTCTTTGAGTTGAGCTAATCTGCATTAAAACTTTAACATAAATGCTTGATGTAGTCAGTTGTGCTAGAAAATGCCTTTTATCTTAACTATTTGTCTTAATTGAACTAATTAAGCCTTTGTAGTTCATTTAGCTAGTGAAACAGTTGTTTAAACACTTATATATATATATTTCATTTTTAATATTTATGTGAATTAAATCAATATAAATTCATTAATTGATGTAACTACTTCAATTAGTTGTTATAACTCTTAAATCTGATTCATCTTCAACATTTGCCGATTAAACCAATTGAGGTATAGACACTGACATGAACACAGCATCTACCGATTACCCCATAATAAAAATCAATGAAACTTGCTCAAAAATTATTTTTTTAAATGAGCAACATTTATTAATTATTTTCCATGCATGGAATAAACCACTTTGAAGCTTAGAACAATTTAGTCTGAAGTAAAAAAAAACATTCAGAAAGAAGGACCTCGAACAGGCCATAGCAGCCTACAGGTCAAATTAAACAAGCCTATCATTGGCTTGCACACAACATGTAAACACAGAACATTGCAAAAAAAGCATTTTTTTTTTTTAAGTCTAAATCTAAAGTTACACTACCACATATTGTATACCACTATCAATATACTTCTATTTACATATTTGTAACAAGCCTTTTATCAATCTGAATCTAATTCAATGCTGAAAAACTGAATCAACCAAAGTCCACAATAAAGATCCGAACTCAACTGAGGTTTTACATTGTCTTCCGCAAAAGTCTGTTTCTCATGCCATGAACAAGGGATGAACACTGCCCTCCGCCAATGTTCATGAACACCTTCTGAATTACCTCAAAGGTGTATTTCTCATTTTTAGGGTAGTCTATTTTCAGACATTAGAGCAGACCCATAAGCATGGCGACAGCACTTGGGATGTCCTTAAGATCAGTCAGGACTACCGCTTCCTCCAAGACCACAGACATGTCAACCATCTCTTCTCCATCTTTCACCATCACCAGACCAACTTTCTTCCCTTTGCAGAAAACTCCTTCATCTTCAGTAGCCTGCAAAAATAAAGAGTTGTCAAATAAAGTATTGTTGGTCACTAGTTCTAAATTGAATTCATGACATTGAGGACAAGCACGTTTACATTTTTACACCAATAAAATTTATAACAAATTTTACTAACAGATTTATTAATTTTTTACTGTACAATTATACCCCCCCCAACTGTGGCCACATTTGCAGTTTGAAAGTTGGAGCCAGTATCAGTGTTGCTTGGAGGATCCTGGGAAAATTAGCGGGGCACCAAAGGGTGCGCAGAGAGAGCCGGTTGAGCGCGAGCAGAGACGGATCCGAGCACACGCAGAGAGTGTACTGAGCGCGACGACAGTGTTGAGAAGATTTTTTTGCGCGCGCCAGACCGGTTTTGAGCACGCGTGTTGTCTCACTGCCCGCTCGAATTGGTTCCTGCGCGCTCAAACCGAATGCAGAAATATCTCTCCATAAAAGCACAAGCACGAATCACAGTTCATCGCGTTGAGACAGGGTTCCCGCGGGTTTATTTAGCTTTCTATAGTGAGGAAGGTCAGG
>NW_015152096.1:93553-102307 GCF_000732505.1 Cyprinodon variegatus | reverse complement strand
TAGCAGCATATCAATTTTACATTGAGGTAGGTAGGAAAAGCTCAACTTGGCCAGCCCGATTATGTGTAGCACTTTTCGTTCTGCACATTATCAACCTAGGACTACTCCTATAGAATCCATTAGAGCTAAGGCGGGACATGAGGCAGAATGCTCCTGTTAGGAATCCAGTTTGTGTGGGTTGTGTTTTTGTGTGTTTCTCTGCCTCCACCACCAGGTGGCGCCCTGTTCTCGTTGGTCCTCTCACACACCTGCGGCTGGTTGACTCATCACTGAGGACTATTTGAGCCATGGACTGTCACTACCTCGGCCCCAGAGTGTTTGCCAGATTTGGGTACTCTAGCCAAGCTGAGCTTAGCTAAGTCTAACTGAGTCTTTGTTTCACTGAACCTAACCTTTCTTTTGTCTTTGTGGTTTCGGCAGGAAGTCATCCTGCGAGAAGGATGTTTGATCTTCTTCCCATGGAAGGATTGTTTGAGTCTCACACTGAGCAGGGGAGAAACCTCCACAAGTTCCGTTCAAGTCCTCCTGGATTGAATGACTATCAGCCTCTGGAAAAACCCACACCGACTGGATTCTAGGAAGAAAGTTTTCTCCATTAACGTGAGTCCCGTTTTCTCTGTCTCTCCAAGTCAACGTTCAAAGTTCCCACGGATCCTGAACTAACCACTTATACTTCCCTTCCCTCTTCCATTTCTGGTTCACCAGTTCACTGAATTTCGTGAATCCAACCCCCGCTGACCTTATCGATAAACCTGTTAACACTTTTATCCTGGTTCTCTGAGTGGTTTACTGCATGTGGGTCAGATCCCTTAGGAAAATCATGACAGCTCCAAGCTGACTGTGTAAAGTGAAACCTGGTACCTACAAACAAAAGTTTAATTTGAGCTTATCACAGTACAGAAATTAAAATTAAGCAGCAGCTTCTATGCAGAAGTACAAGAAGCTAAGCTGGTCAATGTGCTTCTTGCTGTTCTACAAAGTATAAATTGTGGAGATGTTAAAGCAGGAGTCAAGTATGCGTTCTCCTGCGTTGCCATGTTTGTGTTGCTCCAGCTGTGTGATCAGACACTCTTACTTTCACCAGAGCAGCACAGTTTTAAGTTCATAGACAAACTACACTACTCAAAAAGAATTAGGGAACACATTGTAATCAGAGTATAGTATCAAGTTAATTAAACTTCTGGGCTATTGATTTGGATCAGGTAAGTAGCAGAGGGGGGTGTTAATCAGTTTCAGCTGCTTTGGTGTTAATGAAATTACCAACAGGTGCACTAGAGGGGCAACAACGAGACGACCATCAAAACAGGAATGGTTTTACAGGTGGAGGCCACTGACATTTATTCCACTCCTCATCTTTTCTGACTATTTTTCACCAGTCTTGCATTTGGCTAGGGTCGCTGTCACTACTGTTAGCATGAGGCGCTACCTGGACCCTACAGGGGTTGCACAGGCAGTCCAACTCCTCCAGGATGGCGCATCAATACGTGCCATTGCCAGAAGGTTTGCTGTGTCTCCCAGCACGATCTCATGAGCATGGAGGAGATTCCAGGAGACAGGCAGTTACTCCAGGAGAGCTGGACAGGGCCGTAGAAGGTCTGCAACCCATCAGCACGACTGGTATCTGCTCCTTTGTGCAAGGAGGAGCAGGAGGAGCACTGCCAGAGCCCTACAAAATGACCTCCAGAGGGCCACTGGTGTGAATGTCTCTGACCAAACAATCAGAAACAAACTTCATGAGGGTGGCCTGAGGGCCCAGCGTCCTCTAGTGGACCCTGTGCTCACTGCCCAGCACCGTGGAGCTCCATTGGTATTTGCCACAGAACACCAGAATTGGCAAGTCGGCCACTGGCGCCCTGTGCTTTTCACAGACGAGAGCAGGTTCACCCTGAGCATATGTGACAGACATGAAAGGGTCTGGAGAAGCCGTGGAGAACGTTATGCTGCTTGTAACATCGTTCAGCATGACCGGTTTGGTGGTGGGTCAGTGATGGTCTGGGGAGGCATATCCATGGAGGGACGCACAGACCTATACAGGCTAGACAACACCACCCTGACTGCCATTAGGTATCGGGATGCAATCCTTGCACCCATTGGTTGAATTCAGCTCTGTAGGTTGATAATTTTCATTTCCATTAAAATGAGGTGGCATTCTTTTTTTCCTAACACATCACCCAGTCCATATCAGTATAAATAAACAGCATGATTTTTTAGATTAGATTAGATTAGCTTTATTGATCTCACATCGGAGAAATTCACTGGTCACATAATGGTATAGAAATTAAAGAAGGTGCAAACAAGGAGGAAAAGGTGCATTAGGAATAAAAATAATAAAAGAAATTAAAAAATTAAATAAAAATAAGAAATAAAAAAAATAAAAAATACAAGGGAGTAACACAGAGATTTGAGGTGACATATGTACAATCAGGATGGCTTATTTTTTTTCCTATTGAGATCTGATGTGTTTTCAAACTCTTCCTTTAATTTTGTTTAGCAGTGTATTTGTGCCAGAGCAGTACAAGATGGATTCTCGTATGTTTATGGACTCAAAAATAGTGCGAGAATTCAGGTTATAGGGAAGGCTAAGGAAATTTTATCTGAATTACAAATAAATTAGTGGGCCAATTTGAAACAATGTATTTTCCTCCACTTACATCAAATGAAAATATCTAAATATGTACATCTCTTAAATAAAAAAAATGGGATTTAGGGTAGGATATCTGTTATCAACAAGCTGCTGCTGACCACTATTCTGGCAGAAGACAAGACAACAGAGCACACATTACACCCCTGGACCAAAAAAAAAAACAGGCACCCCATTTCAGATGGAAAGTATATCCGTCCAACTGTCTCAGCAAACCACAGTAAAAGTGTTTTTCCTCTGAAATCCCCCAGGATGTACGCCACAAAGCAGAGTTAGTTTCTCTGACTGTTTGCTGTTCCACATCCACCTGACAAACTCTAGATTATTGAACTCTGGCATTGGATGCCCTGGTGGCACTTAACGCACCTTATAACAAATTGAAGCACAACACCTGAAAGCTTCAAAATGTGCAACTCAAGCAGACATTTTCCGTGTAAACCCGACATCCTTGATGTTCAAAAGACGATAGTTCTGAGCACAGCATTACCTGAAAATCCATTTTCAGCTTTATGAATTTGGATGAACCTAGAAATCTCTTCAAATGAGGGGTGAAATGTCTTTAAATTTAGTCAAAGCTCCAGCTACGTTGTTTGAATATTCTTATAAGCACACATTCCACAGTTGCTAAAAATAGGATTAATGTATGTGTATAACTTTTAAAACAAAAACATACCTGTTCAATCTTCCCTTCCAAGGTGAGCAGACCCTTGTGTCGGCGACAGTGGTCTAGCTTAATGCGTGGAGATGGAGGATGAAGGAGTGCATTTGCATCCTCCATCAACCAATCTCGGCAGCAAACTGGGGAGCTTCTGAAAATCTGAGTCTCTTTATTTATAAATATATGATAAGGCGGTGTCTCACCCCTGAGATTATATCCCTGGATAATGTTATTCTTCCTCTGGGACACTTTGAGGATAATTCCTCAAACAGAGTAATTTTAGTCAACGAGTCTCCATTAGTTATCACAGCTACTTTGTTTTTCTTGACAACAGCCAGAATGGCAGGTTTGTTTTTGAAGCTCCAGCTTATGACGCAATCTTGCTCTTCCTCCAGGAGGACATGAAATATAAGAGGCAGCGGTTTGGAGTATGGGCCACTCCTAGCACCATTCAGAAGATCCCGCAAAGACATTCTATAATACATGAGAAATAAAACTTCATCAATATATTGACAACATAAACACATCCTGTATAATAAAAACACAATAGTAACCCTAATAATAACCTTGGAAGATTGCAGAGTCAGCAGTAGATACAAGTTTGATTGTAAGGTTCAGAAGCAGAGACGATGTTGAATCTAGGACTGTTACGGCCTCTGGCCTTTTAAGACTGTGCAGGCTTTTCTTGTGCAGGTTCAGCTCTGACAGATCTTCCTTGTTGGCTGCCTGAGGACTGCAGAGGAGCAGTGACATGATTGCACCAGCAGAAGAGTGTCAAGCCAATCAGGATGCTGATGAGGCCCACCTGCACCTTATAAAAGGCTCCTGAAAAGCTTTCAGTTTGGGGACAGCTAGTAGGAAGGTTTTGTTAAGCTGTTCTCCCCACCTTTGGCTTCAAACTGTTTTGGGCAGTTAGAACTGTTTGACCATACTTCTACATTCTTCTGAATCAACTTTAGGTGGACTTGTTCAAGCTAGAAGTTTGTGTTTAGGAGGTTTGGTGCTCCCTCTGTTTTCTTTTGGTTTGTTTTGGGGTGTTTTGTGTTAAACTTAGTCTGACTGGTTTGCGCAGTTTAATTAATTTCTTAACCATTCTTGAATTTTGTTTGCCCTTTTCTTTTGTTTTAATTCGGTTAAGCTGTATTGTGTTTTGGTTCTGTTTATCCATCTTTCGTATGTTACATCCCCAGAACCCCTAGACCTTGGGGGCGTAACAAGAACAAAAACAAAATGTGTTAGAAGCAATGATTCACTACCTTATTCACTTCATTAAAACTGTCTCTGATAAATGTTTTGGTAAAAAATGTTTCCCAATAATTAACAAGACTGCTGTTGCCAACACAGTCTCATGACTATGAATGTTTGCTCATTAAACAGTTAAAAAATGAATGAATGACTTTGTTTCTGTTTTTCCTAGATTAAATTGAAAATATTTCAGGGGTCCGTTTCATGAAGCAGGTTTCCTATATTTTCTAAACCTGAAAAATGGGAAACTGAGTTTTCCATTTTACAAACCGCTTCCTGAAGCTGTTTCATTCACCGTAGTAACATTCTCCCCAGAGCTAACCTGGTGAGCAGCAGGTTCTGTTCAGTAAACTCAGACCGTCTCTGTCTCCGCTCTGCTACAGCCACTCAGGTTATCCCCCCCATATTTAGACTGATTTTTGTCATAGTTTTGGGCAAAATAAAACAACAGTATTGATTCTCACGTAGCAGTTATTGGTCCCAGTCAGCACAGGAGCTGATGAGTGTTAGCTTAGCCTGAGGGAGTAAAAACAAGGAGGGTTTATTTTATCATTATCCAGGTCTTCTGTGGATCAAATGTTTCTATCATATAAAGCAACATGTTGCCAATAATGCTGGCACTCACCAGTCAACATAGGAGCAAAAGATTGCTGATTAGCCTTGAAAAAAGAAAACACAAGTACAGTTCTCCATGAAACCAGGAAGAATAACAAAGAATACATGTTAGACTGACTATACTTTTCTAAAAGAACCAAGGAATCAGGATTTATCTACAAAACAGCTCTTCATTTGATGAATGTATTTGTTGGGAGAGATACTGGGGCTTTCACGATTCATGAATAAAGTGATTCTAGGGATTACAGGAATTAATCAAGGTTAAGTCTTTGTTACATTACATTTATCTATTTGGCTCACTGTGTTCTGGTTGGGTGGCTACTGGTAATGATGGCTACCTTGCTGATATATTCATGCCAGGTGTGATTTAAAATAAAAATATACATTTCCTTTAATAGTTCCACAGAGGGGAAATTTGTGTTCTGCTTTTAACCCGTCCCTTAGGGAGCATTGTGCTGCTGATGATGAGTGGTGGATGGGCAGCAAGCTGGAGCTAAGGGTCCAGCTTGCTGACACGGTAGGAGCAGGTATCAAACTACCAATCCTTCAGTTGGAAGGCACCTCCATCTTCTTCTCCATCTCAGATATTAACCTTAGCGATGACCAATCGTCTTTCAGCGCATCAGCTCCATTTAGTAGCACAAGGTGACAGGGGAGCAGTGAATGCTCACAACGCAAATTTACCACGCCGTTTGTGTAGGTATTCTGTGCAAATCCACAGCACCGCCACGTCCTGTGTGAACGCAGCAAAATACATGTAACACATACAACACATGGCTTAAAGAACTATGGTGGGCTTCTGTTTCAGCAGTAGAGAAAGGGTGCCATTTACTTTTGATTAAAAAGACTTCTAAATCTATACATTAACAGGCCACTCTCTCCCTTTCATTAGCCAAAATGAGCAAAGCACTACATTGGAATAAAAATGATTGTACCTTATTAGGCTAATGTAGTAAAACAATTTGACATAGATTTTGAGTCAGTGGGTCACATGACCAGAAAGCTATAGGAAGAAATATCAATTATTTTTGTAATAAAAAAATCTTTAAAAATTAACAAAGGCCAAAATTGGAATAAAAATGAGTGTGCCTTATCAGGCTAATGTAGTAAAACAATTTGACATAGCTTTGGATCACATGACCTGGAAGCTATTGAAGAAAAGTCCCAACGTTTGTATTTAAAAACATCTTAAAATTTGAAAATAGCTAAAAATGGCATAAAAGCAAGTGTAGCTTACATTTGTTGTCTGTTGGCATTATTTAAAATCAGTTTTGTCTTTGTTGGTCATAAGATAAGGAATTTATTAGGCCCGAGCAGCAAAGCGCTGTGAAGGCCTATTGTATTTCGAAAGTTTCTTTTTATTATTATTCTTTTGCCCTTTCGAACGCATTTTACGGGGACTTCGCATATTCAAAAACTCAGGAAAACGTGGCAGTAANGTTCCACCCTTGTCTCTGCAACGCCTCCACTTATCACCAAATCAAACATACTAAGAAAACCATACAAAGAAAAATAGCTGCAAAAAAGACAGCACTGGTTATGTTGTGGCTTTAAAACAGATTTTTTGTTCCCTGCTAAAACAAAGTTTGTGAATTCAGTTAAATAATAGTTCAAATATATCTGATAAAGATTCTCCATTATCCAGGTTATAGTAATTCCGTAAAAGTAAAAAAAAAAAAAATCCACTGGACTTGGTTGATAAGAAAACCAAGTCCAGTGGATTTTTTTTTATTTTTATTTTATTTTAACGGAATATCCATAATTTGTGTGTTTTTAGCTTTCTTCCTGTATGGGAAGCTTTTCAAAATTTGAAACATTATTGCAGTGGTTTATGTTAAAATAAACCTTTGGGTTAAGTTGTCGCAAGCGGGTTTTCCTTGTGTTTCTTGTGAATTTGGTCTTAAATTTTTATTTTAAGTGGCATTAAAAAGTCTTTAAAAGTCTTGAATTTAACTTGCCTTATGCTGTAGGAATCCTGTGCGAAGTCCCGCGGAAGCTGCGGTCCCCTGTCTAGCCTTTTAGTTTCACAAAATATATACACCACATGTACTAGAACCATGCACGGTCTGTTTATTTTATAATTTTTTTTGTACAAACGCAATTACAAACAGCACCAACATGGCACCTTTTACCAATAGGGAATATGTGCATTACACAAAACATTAGCTTGGTGAGAGTTATGTTCAGCAAAGAAAACGAAAAATGTCTTAAAAGTTACTTGATTCCTAATTGCAGTCAAGTGAAGTGTACCAGGACCACGTGCCCTGACTTATCACCAGGAAAGCTAAGCTACATAAGCTAGCTAGGCTCGGTTATTTGTACTTGTTATTTAGTGTTAGCTAATTTTATTATTCAATATGTCAAAATGTGTTACATTAATCACCTTAATAGCGAATGACGACCAAAAAACTGCAAAAAATGTGAAGAGGCGAAAAAAGTGTCTCTTTCTCTACCTGCACTCATTGCCCAGTCTCCAACAGTCAGATAAACGTGATGACGCAGCCTTGTTTTAAATTAGACATGCCCATAACTGCAGAGATAGTTCAGTTCAAAAACATTTCAGAATTCACTCAATGTGAAGTTCCATTTTTTACTTTTTTGTGTAGTTGAGCAGTTTTAAATGAAAAAATTTGTGTTATCACAATAGCTCAATAAAATACTTGCCAAACTGACTCAGTATGACATATTGACATAACTGAAGTGCAAAATTACAATTTACAGTGTAGACTTTGCTGAACCCGGTGGACTGTAGGGTGATGCTTGTCAGCATCAAATGTCGTCCTCAGGTGTGTCAGCCTGACAAAGGCTCCCATCTCAAGGTTCCCTATTGCTGCTTCTCTCCACAGAGTTACCCGAACAGATGTTTGGCCCTGTACATAACAGAGCAATGTTTAGACATGTTATATATGTCCAAACAACATAGTTAACAACCTGTTATTACACATAGGTCTGAAAGGAGCAGAATTAATGGATAAAACTTCCAGCATCTCAGACAGTTCTGACGTTTCCATAGGTTTCAATGATCATTAAAGACATTGATTTTTAGGAATTATTAATTAATTAATATCATTTTTAGGAATCATTAACTAATTAAATTCACATTTTTATATTGTGCTAATTGGCATTACAATGCCTCTAAGTACTTTACAGAGTCAACTTAAATAATGAAATAATTAAATAAATAGTTATAAATCAAAACTTGGCAATTTAAATAGCTAAGTTCCAAATGAGAGGGGGAGTTTATGCCAATTAATGGGAGTTTATGCCAATTAATAATCCAAACAAAGAGTATGTAAACACTTGTCGAGTACCAAATTATTCTGAATTTGGCAAACTGACTCTAGTGTGCATGTGTGCCCAATGCAAACGTACTATATTTCCGTCTTGTTGAGTCGTGGTAGCAAAACAGTTTGTGCTTCCACTGGTCAACGTGCAAGAGAAGTTCTCTTCAAACTTTAAGAGTTAAAAAATTGTCATTAATTCGTAACATTTCAACTGTAATCAGAAGCTGGTGTAAGTCCACCCTGGATGGCTGTAAGACAAAAACTCATACAATATTGGTTTGATTTGTCTATCATTTTCTTTTTAAGGAATT
>NW_015152096.1:88720-92145 GCF_000732505.1 Cyprinodon variegatus | reverse complement strand
TCAAAGTGCGATTTTTGGCCATTTTTCATTTTCGCTCATGTCAAACTTTAACGAACTCCTCTTTCGAAAGTTTCTTTTTATTATTATTCTTTTGCCCTTTCCCTTTTGGGTCTCCAGGGGCCCCAAAGTTAGGGTATTTTTCAAGAATTTCAAAATGGAATAACTTTTACAAAAAAAATTCAAATCGAACCAAGTTTGACAGTAAGGAGCCCTTTTGGGTGCTTGACCATACTGGATGGTCAAATGATGACACCATCTAAGCCCCGTCCCCTAAGGGAAGAAAGTCACTTTTTTCACTTGGGAGGGTCCCTTTCAGGCATTTGAAACTCCAGCAACTTGAAACTTTGTCAGATGATAGAAAACATGTTGGTCTAACTTCGTTTAAAGCACAAAGTTTTTGAGTTAAATTGTGTTGCCATGGTGACCTGGCAAAGTCAGGCGTTTCGCCGTGACCATACTTTTGGCTCTCATCTCCTCATAGATCCTTCAATCTGCACCACAGTCACTATGATGGAACTTGGTCTAAGCCCAGACAAGAATCTAGGCCAATAGCCGATGGGCGTGGCTTACTTTCTATACAGCACCCCCTATAAACACTAAAACGACTAGCCCCAAGCCATGCAATTACTTAGGATTATGAAAGTTGGCACACATGTTAAACTCACCAGGACCTACAAAAAAGCCTCTTGGAGCCATGGTCTAAACCCCACAGGAAGTCTGCCATTTTGGATTGAAGTTACAATTTTAACCGTAATTTTGCACTTTATAGCCTCTATATTTGAACGAACTCCTCCTACAGCTTTTGAGTCACAGTCTTCAAACTAACTCCAACTTGACTTGAGGCATTGGGGATTAAAAGTTATCAAAGGAATTTTTCTACATCAAAGCATGTGGGCGTGGCCAAGCGTCAAACTTGGTCCTTAGGCAGGGAAACAAAGGGTAAGCCCCATGTCATATTATTACTGAGAGTTATGAAACTTGGACCATTTATGTAACCCCTCAGGACCTACAAAAAAGCCTCTTGGAGCCATGGTCCAAACCCCACAGGAAGTCGGCCATTTTGAATCAAAGAAAACCCATTGCTTTTTTACCTTTGTGACGTGTTTGAGCAAACTCCTCCTAGAGCTTTTGAGTTACATACTTCAAACTAACCCCACCTTGACTTGAGGCATAGGGGATCAAAAGTTATCAAAGGAATCTTTCTACATCAAAGCATGTGGGCGTGGCTAGGCGTCAAACCTGGTCATTAGGCAGGGAAACAAAGGGTAAACCCTTTGCCATGTTATGACTGAGTGTTCTGAAACTTGGACCACTTATGTAAACCCACAGGATGTAGAAAAAAGCCTCTTGGAGCCATGGTCCAAACCCCAAAGGAAGTCGGCCATTTTGAATCAAATAAATCCCTTTGCTTTTTTATCTTTGTGACATATTTGAGCAAACTCCTCCTTGAGCTTTTGAGTTACAGAGTTCAAACTTACTCCACCTTGAGCTGAGGTACGGGGGATCAAAAGTTATCAAAGGAATTTTTCTACATCAAAGCATGTGGGCGTGGCCAAGCGTCAAATGTGGTCCCTTTGCCATTAAAAAAACTTAAGCTCCTTGCCTTTTTTTACTGAGAGTTAAGAAATTTGGTACACATGTGTAATACATCAGAACCTACAAAAAGTTATATTGGAGCCATGGTCCAACCCCCACAGGAAGTCCACCATTTTGAATCAAAGCCATCATTAGCTTTTTTGCTTTTATAATGTATGTTAGCTAACTTCTCCTTGAGCAGTTGAGCTACAAACTTGTAACTGGCTGAGCCTAGACTTAAGACATAAGAGATTAATAGTTATCAAAAGATTTTTGATTTGACAAAGCATGTGGGCATGGCCAAGCATCAAAATCTGACTTCTTGCAATAACAGTATGACAAAACTGCCCCAGGCCATGTTTTTGAGGATTAATAAATTTGGTACAGATGTATAACGCAACACACATTAACAAAAAATAAATAGAAGCCATGTTTAAACCTTACAAGGAGTCAGCCATTTTGGATCAAACATACCATTTTCTGTATCAACAGATCAGCTGTGCTAAAGTAGAGAAAACCTAAAACCTGCAGCACAGTTGCCCTCAAGGACCGACTTTGGGGAAGCCTGCTATATATGGGGCTTAGTCATTGTGAATTAAAAAGTTATCACAATAATATTTCCAAATAACTGCATGTGGGATGGGTTGACCATGCATTTTTGTCATTTGGCTGAAAGAAAACATATGCTAAAAGCCATTTTTTGTTACAGAAAGTAAAAATCTACAAAAAAGTTTATTGGAGTCATGGTCCAAAGCCCACATGAGGTTGGCCATTTTGGATAAAAAAAATACATTTTCTCAATTTAATTTGAAATTTATTTTGTTCATTTAATATAGAGCGAACACACAACAAAACAATTACATTTTCTATTTAAGGAAAACTAGGATCAACTTGTTGACTGGAAAGCATTCCCTCACATCAAGCATGCTTGTAGGGACAGTGGAGAGGAAAAACTCCCTTTTAACAGAAAGAAACCTCCAGCAGAACCAGGCTCAGTGTGAGCGGCCATCTGCAGAGGCTGACTGGGGTTCTAGGAGAGAGAAGCAGACATAGAAAAAGAAACAGAGATACAAAAGGCAACTGTCAACCAGCTCCACGGGTAGGGCTGGGTACCAAACTGCGGTTCTTTTATGGTACCGAAATGGTACCGAATGAAATGCTTTGGTTCTACAGAGTATCGAAACATGCCTCGTCTCTCGGTACCAAGTTTCGGTGATTGGCTGTAAAACTTAACGTGATTGCGTCATCCAGGAAAAATACACAGGTGGTCACGCCTACAGCCAGGGATCATGTGAACTGGTTGTGAGCGTCGCGGAACCCCTTTTAAAATGCCCCCCAGGTCAAAAGTGCGGCTTCATTTTATTAAGACTGATACTAATAGTGCGCAATGCAATACATCGTGCACGGAAATAATTTAAGAGTAGAAAGTCGCTCGGTGTTTGACTGCAAGAAGAGCGGACCACAGCCATCCTCCTCTCAGCAGCCCGTGGGCAGAGCAAAGCCAGAGCGGAGTGAATAATGCGAGACACTCTTGGAGAATGCTGCTTTCAAACTGGACGCAGCAGGAGCAGCAAAATCACGTCTGCTGCTTCCTTTTTTGCTGCTTGTACCAGTTTCTGACGCGCGGCTGAAGAAGCTTTGCTGCTCTGGCTGCGCGGTGCAAAAGTGTGTCTGACGTGCATTTGGCGGAGCTACTCTATCCTTTCTTTGCCTTGCAGCTATATTTGCTGTGATCAGTGGGAATAAAGTAGTTTTAATATGTTTTTAAGTGGGAAAATCCACCTGAAAACTTAATCCAACAGCAGCCTCTGGCCGGGTCGCCTCCTCGCGGTTCACCGCGAATCTGAAAT
>NW_015152096.1:84268-87757 GCF_000732505.1 Cyprinodon variegatus | reverse complement strand
GAATATATATGTTGCCTCTGTATTGAAAAAAACATGTTTAATGTTAGACAATTGCATTTTTTTTTTTTGTAGGGGAGGGTGTTGCACCCTGAACATATTTTATTTAGATATCTAATATTTGGTCGCTGTGTTATTGATTTGTTCGATGTGACCGTTATTTTTTTTTGGTCAATGCTGTTATTTAGAACATCGCATCTAGTTACTATTGGTTACGCATATCTGATCTAGGCTCTACGTCAGTGTTAGTGGCGGGAGTTTTCAGAGAAGAAGAAGAAGAAGGCTAGAGTTTGTGATGGTTTTGATCTGCGTGTTCATGCCCGGCTGCTCCAGAGAGAACAATCAGAAAAACGTGTAGCGTGGGGCAAATAAAGTTGACAAAAACGAAGACGGAGTCCTTTCTGTTTCGGGAGTGCAACATAAAATTGGTGTTTCCGCCCGGTTTGGAGCACGCACACAACAGGATCTGAACATGGCACACGGTCCAGAGCAACCGCTCGCGGACCCACATCCACGGCGTCCAGAGGCGTGTCGCACACAACGGCCCACACAAACACAGATGACAAGAACGCCGACCCTATAGACCGTGTACAGTCCTATCACGATAGATGCATAATGACCAAATAATGCAAAGAACCGAGGGAGACCAGACGCCATTGCCTGAGACAGCCCGTCTGTCCGGGATGGGGAACACACGCGAGATGAGTCGAAGCTAGAGCCGCCTGTTCCAGTGACTTTCCTGATCATATTATTGCTGATGGCCTCACGGACGGATGGAAACATCATTTCCCGCTGTAGTGTAGTCAGTTGCTGGTCTGAGTAGAGTCCTCCCACCCCTGCGCTAATTATGGGTTCGTACTCCCAAATCACCTTGCTGTTAGGGTTCAGCATAGTGGGAGGGGACTCCAACACCAACTCAGGTGTGCGAATATACCATTTCCCTCCGAGTTTGAACCTCGGGTGTAAAGGGTTTGCACAGGGTACCTCGGTACCGTCTGTTGTCAGCACGTGTGTGGTCTGTGCACGGAAGAAGGGTTTGTCCTGATAGGTTACAGGGAGCTCTTGATAACACTCGGGGGTGTATCTGAGGGCAACAACAACTGGCTGACATTGTATGACGTACAGAGCCTCTCCTTGAACTCAGGCGTAGTTTCCAGGACCCCCAGTTAGTTGTCCCACTGAACTAGGATTCAGCGTGGCTAACATCAACCTATTCTCCAACACCATCCTACGAACATGGCACTCCCTCAACAAGAACTCCTGTGCCAGAGAGGCCATGTTGGTGTATGTCATGTGAGTCACAAACAAAAATTTTGAGCCAATGTGTAGGGACAAATCAACACCCTTGACTTGGTCCACTCCAACCTGTGGCCAGGCTGATCCATGTCCACTTTGTCGTGCTACAAACATCCGGGCGTGTTCGGTGGTGTGGACTATCTGGCCACATAGGGTTTCTGATCCAACTAACCGTAAGGCAAAGGTGGAGGTGCCCTCTTTGACCGCCAAAATTTTACCGCCATCATCGGTGACGGTGAGCGTTCCTTTTCCCGAATAAAGTGTATCAACACCGATTCCCGGACAGTCAGGGGACTCTCTGTAATTCCAAACTGCCTCGCCGTACTCTTCATCCACACAATAACCAGATTTGAGTCCACAACTAAGACCCGACCGAGGTAGGATAATCCGGTCGTCTGAGAGGATGGCTTCGGCAGTGAAGGAATGCAGACTGATGGTAAACTGAGCCTGAACAACTACCTGATGATACAAGCCGAAGGAGTCCGAGTAGGCTCCACCCGTGCAGACCCCTCCTGCCTGTACACTCCCGGCCAAAGTCACTGAGCGTGTATTGGTTCCCATCTGAAGGTCTGTGAAACGAACCTCCCCGAATATGAAGGAAGAGGTGTGATGCACGTTCTTACATTTCTCCCCCCCTAGTTTAACAAACTGTTCAGCTTGCCCGTGAGGCACGGCAGAAACGTGACTATGCATTCCACATCTATAGATGGCACGTGTGTATCTCACCATACATGTCAACACCTCCACCGGTCTGTACATGCGTGTCTGCAGCACCCTGACTAGAGCCACCTCCTCCCTCACTTTTAGGTCCTCCGGAGCAACGCACTGCTCGATGGCTGTCAGATCTATGATGGTCTGATGAGTGTTTTTATCTGTGCAGTCATAGTCAATAACCGTCCCGTTTTGCCCCATAGCTCGGGAACAGCGAAGGACCCCACACATTACGAAAAGGATGGGCCACAGCATGATGGTGCAGATTTTAATGCTATTGATTGGATTTTCTCCATATCATGATTCGGGTAACGATGAAGGAGAAGAGGAGTAATAAAAATCTCACAGGCCACAAAACAAGAGCAGACGGTCCAACAAGGGGCAACCGAACATACCGCCGCCAACAACACCAGACCCGCGCCCAGAAACTCCACCAGGGGCCAACCCCCCAACAGCCTTGCCGCGAGAACAGCGAGGGGCGCAGACCACCATCCCTCGGGTGTCAGGAGCGTCTAGGGCGCCACCCGCTCTGCCATTCCTTGAGCAGCCAATCGCCCAGTCGGCGGGGAGCAAGAGTAGGCGAGCGATGCCGCGGTGGCATGGGCCGGTCGCCGGCTGCTGGGGTGTGTCTCGGTCTTGCTCCGGTGCGGGATGCGTCGGATGTGGAGGGTTCGTGGGACGGCCCGGCTGACGGCGGATGCTCGAGCTCCAGTCTCGGTTTCTTTGTCATGGGCCTCCGAAGGGGCAGGCGCGGTGCCGGCGAGAGGGTTCCCCTTGCTCGTGTGCGGTCTGGTGGCTCCGGGCGTCTTGGCGCGGTCCCGTGGTCCTCTCTGGCGGCCGTCTGGGCGGTGGGTTGCCCGTGCGTGCCGGAGTGCTCCGGGGTGCGTGCTGGCGGTCCGGACTTGGGGTTGTCGGTGTCCATGGGCCAGCTGTGCGAGTGAATCTCTGTGAGCTGATCAGGTATAGAATAGATGGTACTTTTGACAGATGCATATAATTGGTTTTTCTCCTTTTTTTCTTCTCTTTGGTCGTGAACCAACGTTACCTGTGGACCTGATCTTTCCAAAGAGAGAAAAAGATGTAACCCAATCACATTCCAGCTATGCTGAGAAGTGGAAAGAATCAATGCAGGAGGCATATTTAATTGCAATGGATAACATGGAAAAATGTGCAAAAAGAGGACAAAGAAACTACAATCGGCACGTTTGGAGCTCTACCTTGAGTCCAGGTGATCATGTTTTGGTGAGGAACCTAACACCAAGAGGGGGGCCTGGAAAGCTGCGTAGCTACTGGGAGGATGTTATCTATGTTGTCAAAGCTCAGAAGTGGCCAAACAGTCCAGTGTTTGTTGTAAGGCCCCTGCATGGAATAGGAAAGGAAAGAGTATTACATCGCAACCTGCTACTGCCATGCCCTTACCTGGTGGAAAAGACCAATCTCAGCAGTTCAGATTCTAAGGAGAAAACCAAAAAAAACAAAGTAAGG
>NW_015152096.1:77269-83054 GCF_000732505.1 Cyprinodon variegatus | reverse complement strand
TTATTTAGATATCTAATATTTGGTCGCTGTGTTATTGATTTGTTCGATGTGACCGTTATTTTTTTTTGGTCAATGCTGTTATTTAGTTACTATTGTTTACGCATATCTGATCTAGGCTCTACGTCAGTGTTAGTGGCGGGAGTTTTCAGAGAAGAAGAAGAAGAAGGCTAGAGTTTGTGATGGTTTTGATCTGCGTGTTCATGCCCGGCTGCTCCAGAGAGAACAATCAGAAAAAGAAAAACGTGTAGCGTGGGGCAAATAAAGTTGACAAAAACGAAGACGGAGTCCTTTCTGTTTCGGGAGTGCAACATTATACTATATGAAATTTTATTACTTACAAATATGGACAATATCAGCAATTAATACTGTGTTTCCCACTTATGGAAGGGTTGAAGCCAATAGTTGACTTTAATGGAGACATGACATCAGTTCTCTCTGATAATCCCTGTTTTTCATATTCAATCTTTCAATCCTTTAGTCTTATGCACAACCTTCAAGTATGAATGTGCTCTTGGGGGTTTCAGTCAAACCTCTAATAGATGATAGAGTAGTTAAAAACTTTAGAACATTAGTTACCATAGTTACTCTTTCAAAGTTCCCCAGTCAGAGAATACTTTTTTAACAAAGTAAGACATTAAACAGCTTGGAAACCCCAGGATTTGATAAACCAAATTTTATAGTGATACATAATAGGCATACCAACCTTGCTGAGTGGAAGATTTTATTAATATTGTTCTTGGTGTAAAGCCAGTTGGGATTTAGTGTTTTACACTTACACTGTTTGACCTCTGCAGTATTGACTCTCCCTTTATTTAAACCAGACTCAAAACTCATCTGTTCCAACTCTGTTATTTTTAAATACACTGCTCTTGTTACTCCCCATAACTGTTTTTATGTTCCTGTATTTGTTTTTTCATTTTTATTCTCTGTGAAGTGACCTTGAGTGTGCAGAAAGGGGCTGTTCAATAAAATGTATTATTATTATTATTATTATTATTATTAGTAGTAGTACTAGCAGATGGAAATCAGCTGAGTGACAAAAAGCTAATATAAACACATGATTTTGTGATTACCACCCTGTACATAGTTGCTCAGTGTTTATTTCAGATGGCCCTCCATTTTATACATTATAAAAGTACATTTTAACAAAAGAAATCAAAATAAAAAAATAAAAATTTCCCTTCCTTTAAAAACATCAACTCCGCTTTGAAGACGCATCATTTTATACACATAAAAAGTGTATTAATTATATTATCAACTTTATGATTGAGAAGTTATTCTTTGCATTGGTTAGAACATCAATTAATGAATAACTTAAAAAAAATGTAATTTTGACACAATATTTAAATATAAAGTTTCTATTTCAGGTATATGAGCTTTGCAAGTCATATCAACACAATCAGCAGGGCAACACAGGGATTTGAACCCTGTCCCAAAAGTGGGAGTCCATCACCATTGCCTTTTGCTTTTTTGTGTGATATGTCAAGGGAAAGCAAAACCTGCATTAAGAACAGCATTCAGTAAATTTATCAAGTTTATCCTAATTATTTAGTATAAAAAGACTTTAATCCATTGTAACTTTATGGAGTGTACAAATCCAAATTAAAATATTTAATAACATTTTTAATTTGTATTGTTAAAACAATGCTGTCTTAATGCAAGAAACGAAACCTCTAAACTGTATTAACTTATACACATTAACTGAACTATGTTACACAATAACTACACATTATCATTAGAAAACAAATTATTGAAAACATCAGTAACTGAACATCTGAAATTTACATGCATAGGAAATGTATATACACGTAAAATACCAATTCATATTCATTTCAGAGGAAAAAGACCAATTACAGGTTTGAATACAACAAATTAAGGAGTCAATTAAATGAAAATGGTTGATTAATCACTTACCAAAATAGAATTTCATGTTTAATGTTTTAAGTCTCAATACCATTTCACATCATTTAAATTACACATGATCAAAGTTATTTCAGTTTAAAGCAACATATTATGCCCTCATGATCACTAAAATATGTGGGTACAACCGTTGCCTCCACTTCATAAATAGCTGACCGCAAGTATACATGATCTATAAGCATACCCCTCTCTGTGCTTGGATCTTTGACCATTTGAACATAGCCTCGGTCATTCATAAATGTGAAGATTGTTGAAGACTTCAAAATATCATCATTGAAATCCCCCAACAATCCAACTGTGTCACTTAGTGACTCAAGCCAATCAAGCAATTTTCCTAACTTGGTTTTAAATAAGGACAGAAGATACTCGGGGGGTGGGGGGGGGCGAAAAAGAACCACCAGGACCATGTTCAAACTGACAAACCTGGTTACTAAGCATTCCAAATCTACATTTGGTGCGTTTAAAACCTCATATGCTACATCTTCTGCAGTATACATGCCAACACCCCCGTGTGTTGTTGGTCTTTCAATGAAATCAATGCTGCTTCAGTAGCAGAATACGCCAAACTTCGTGGACAGTTGTGGAAACTGTATCCATCAATCTTGACCGTATCCGATGAGACAACAGACACCCATGTTTCTGTAACAGCAATACATTTAGGTTTTAACTGCTGTGTACAACAGGCCAGATCCTTGAAATGCCTGTTTAAACTTTGTACATTCATAAGAAACACAGTAAAAACTGACGCATCCAATGTCTCCAAATGTGTCGATCGATTCAAAAGGGGTGTCATATTCTGAACTGCATCTGTTATGTCATCCTTACAGTAAATCCTTTTGTCATCAAACCCCTGAATTGTCAACCCTGAAATACTCTTAACACGACTAAGAGCTACATACGCTTGACCAGGTGCAAATATTTTACTGAGACAAACAGCTTTGTCAACAGTTAGGCCCTGTACTTTGTGCACTGTACATGCCCAGGCTAACTTGAGAGGAAACTGTCTTCGCAGTCCACCTTTAACGGTTGCTCTTTCCTCCTCTGGTTCAATAGCTGTGGAACCAGCTAAATCTGATGACGGACACGGAGAGTTCCTCCTCCTCTGATTGCCCACACGATCATCATCAAATTTAACAGAAACATTTTTAGGAAAGGTTTTGTTTTCAGCCATTATAATCTCAGTCACATAGCCACAGACACCATTAACCAGACCATCAGCAACATCCAAATTTTTTATCAACATAACACATGCACCTTTCCCAACAACAACTCTTCTGACAGACAACTGTTGGAGGCTTTAGCATGATTCCTTGCCATCAACTTCAGTTTACCTGTTTTTTTATCGTTAACAAAATCCTGTGCCCTAATTGATATAAAATCAACGCAAACTTCTTTTAACTTATGTATGTTGTGCTCATTTACCTGCTTATTTGTTGCAAATATATGCAAGGCTGAGCTAACCTCACCAGTTTCACAACTTTTTAAAATGGCAATATCACCAGGTAACAAAGGAGTCCCTTTGGAGCGAGTCCTCATCCTATTTAACAGCTGGGAAAAAACAACATCCTTTTGTCTAACTATTTCTGTTAGTTCTACAACCTTAAACAAATCAGACCATAACGAACTAGCAACACCATCTGAATAAAGTGGTTTGCCTCTAACAGGATCTAACTGGAAGAAATCCCCCACTGCAATGATGCTTGTTTTACCGAATGGTGAAAAGTTTCCTGTTTGTTTAATCTGTCTCAGTCTGCCATGGATATAAGTTAACAGATTGTGATCTACCATAGATATTTCATCTATAATAACAAGCTGGAGATCACAGTATTTTGTGCGCAATGAATTTAGTTTCTCCTCCCCCAATGGAGTATATGGTAAGCGTACATCCATTCCAATAGAAAATGTTGTGTGAATTGTCGTTGTTTCCAAATTATAGGCAGCTATACCAGTGGGAGCAGTGAGTAATACACAAATATTATCTGGATTTTTACATAATGGGGATAAGATTCTTTTGGATTCATATTCAATAGCCCAAATTAAATTACTTTTCCCAGTTCCTCCGCCTCCATTTATGAACACATTTAATGGTTCAGGATTTTTTCCATTTACCTTGTCAAGACACCACTGCCTGATTTCATAAAATATTGACAACTGTTTCTCATTCAAAGACCTAATTAAAGCAAGACCTTCAGTTCTAGTCATGGTGTTTCTTTTCTCCAATGTACTAACTTTGTTTGAATTTAAACTTAAATCTGGGATATGTTCTTGCTCATCACTTAACATTGCTCTCCTTTCCTTTAGCCCTTCCTCACACTCCAAACGTTCTGCCTCAACCTCTGGACACAGCTCACACCACGCATCTTCCAACAACTCATTACCAACAACATGGTCAGCAGCTTCCAAGCTGTCATATTCCCGTTCATAATGACTTCTATTCAAATCTACAACAGACTTAACTGAATGGTTTCTTCCATCAATCAGCCGAACCACACCACTTGTATAAAAATCCTGAAAGGTTTCACAGCTTGAAGGTTTCAGTTCACAATCATGTTGATATGGTAAAAATAACTGCAAAATGCTGTGGTAAAACTTTTCAGGATCTTTTGTTTCTGAAAAACGTGCATATCGAACAACCGCTGGCTGGGTCCGAGTTCTCTTAGCTACTAAACCAAAACCATTATTTAGCTTTACTGCATTTTTACACTTTTCATTTTTAGACAATACACGGTATTCTGAAGCAAATTTCGCCAGGCACATATCTTTAAATGTTTCGTCCCTAGGTCTGCTCTTATATCTGTCGACCAGCCCTGTCATCCACATGTTATCTTCAGTAAGATTGTCTGAGGATGCTCACTGTTTCAAAACACAAATAGGCAAGCTCATTTTGACAACATTGTCACCGGTTGGAATAAAAACAACCTTCCTTGAGCACTCCTTTAAATGCATATTTGTCAGTCTGTACACAGCTTCCTGAGCACAGACATCCCGGTTATGCAAATAAACACTACCAAGACTCTTTCCTTCCACTAACATTGCCCTCTCGTGATGCTTCTCTTTGGGCATTTCCAAGCAAAAGCCCCATTTCTCTTTCAGTTTTAGACATGTAAGATATTATGTAGACACAACATGCATATGCATCAACACAATACTGGATATCAATGTTAGCATTCCAAGCTTTTAACAGCAGCTTGCTATACTGATTAATCCAAACCTCATTAATCTCCCTTTTCAAAACAACATGCGTATTTCGACTACACCGTTTATATGCAGTTTTAAAAACCCCTTGACTAATACCCAAACCACTGAACATTTCCTCAACAGTCTTGTATGCACACTTTTCATCTGAAATGGCATTCTTGACTTTAGTCAGTACATCTCTTGCAACATCTCTACATCTCTTGCAACATCTCTATCCATTTGCCCACCGGTAGCCTTTTCCTTACTTGAACAGGTACACTTTACAGTGTTAGCTACAGAATCCAAGTTACACTGACAAGTGTTGTCTGGATTTAAATGTTTTTCCCGACGACAAATAAAGGTTCTGCTGGATGCAGGTCGAGGGAAATTAAAACGACAGACAGTGTTCTTCTTTCTACAAGATTTTGAATGCCGTTTTGAATGTTGCTGCACAGATGAAACCTCTTCAAATAATGAGTCACCTTCAGCTGGAAGTTCACATGTCACATACTTATCTATAAATGCAATGACCTCATCATCACTATCTCGATCCAGAACAGGGGCTCCCTCTACCCAAAAGAGACAATGGCAATGTGGACTGCCACGCTGCTGAAACTCTACACGATAATAGTAGTCCACAATTTTACCAACCGGATTGGAGGGAGACATAAGAACTTCTCTAAGAAAG
>NW_015152096.1:66620-76973 GCF_000732505.1 Cyprinodon variegatus | reverse complement strand
CCTAGCAGCAGTAACAGGATTCCGACGCAACAATTCACATTTATCTGCATATTCTAACTGTTCAACAGTCTGTGTTCTTCCTTCCTGGATCAAAATAGTATTAAGAAGACTTTTCCACCTCATATCAGCTGAAGAAAATGATGAAAACCAAGTAGGTTTGCCAAGCTGTCGAACGCAAGCAATAATGTCCCGTTGTGCAGATTGCCAGAAAGCAGGCGTGCCTCTAATAGAAACGATACCCATCATCTTCTTCAAAGACTCCTCATTTTTCAACAACTCATCTAAATTTACATTTTTACCACCTTTTCGTTTACGTAAAGCTATAGGTACATTGGATATAACTTGTTCCAATTCAGACATGTACTGCGCATAAAAAATGTATTCTACATTTGAGGAACACCTAGCGTCAACATGTAACAGTCTGTTATTAAAATATCGCGACAAAGTTAAACGATGTGGTCTTTTTGTATGATAGGTATTATTGCCATTTGGAAACAAAACGGGAGAAGATTTAGCTTCATTATCTGGATCAGAAAGAAGTTTTACAGGGTTATTACCTTCACCAGGAGCTACATTCAAAACGTTATCAAAATACTGATCTAAAGCCTCTTCACCTAAATCTACAGGCATCAGACATGTGTCCTGAAACATACAGTGCTGCTGTCTGTCATGCAAAAGCTTGTCTTCACCATCATCTGTACCTTGATCTACAGGATCATTTATAAGGCCTTCTTCAGTTCTATCACCGAATTCTCTTGAAAAATCATTGATCCAATCACCATTAAACTCTACATCCTTATAATGCTTGTTGAAATGTTTTAAATATCTAAGCGCTTGCTGTATGTGTGAAGTATCAACATACTGATATTTATAATGTTAATTTACGTTTTAATTTTACAGGCAGCAATGACCCTTCCATATTACTTTGAGGCAATACATTGCACGTTTGATTCAAATTGGCTGGGACACATGTCACTGGTCCATGGACCCCATTCTGCCCCCCTTTAGGTAAAGCTAGCATTTTCATAAAAGGAATGTGTAAAGCTATTAGGTATGGTTCTAAGCTATTGAGAGAAGCCAATTCGGAGGGGATTTCATCAAAACCTAAATTGTTAATTGAACTTTCAGGTGGCATCTCACCTTTGTTAATCTTGTAATGACAAGAATAACAAATCATCAATTTACCTCTAGCAGAATCCATCAAATTACATGGATTTCTGCAATTTGCGTTACATTTGTGTACATAGTCATCTACAATACATTTTCTTTTCTTCAACCTTTGCTTTAGCTATAATAATCTTTTTTACATATTAAAACCTGATGTCTAAACAATAGTCTGTGGCAGACACAACAAACAAAGTCTGGACCATGTTGAACCTTTTCTAAAAACTGCTTAATGACAAAACTTAACTCTTTAGACATTTCTTTATGCTGCTTTTTATTTAATTTTACACCTAACAAAACCTTTTCTCTGTGTTTTGCATTACCGTGATAGTTTCTTCCACTAAAATCTCTTAAGTGCTGTCTGTACCATTGATTAATTTTGTATTTTTGGATACCCAGTGCTTTTACCTTTTGTTTATGGAGAAGATCAAACTGATATTTTTCTTTACTAAGAGCTTTTACTTTTTCTTTATGGAGAATATTACATCCATATTTTTCTTTACTCAGGGCCTTCACCTTCTCTTTATGGAAATACATTTCCCTATACATTCTTTTGATTGAATTTATTTTCTTCTGTTTATAAGAATCTTTTTGATTATACATAAGTTTATTTTTAAACTTAACAATTTCTTTATATTCCAAATTGGAGTGGTAGTCTGACATTTTTTTTAAAGGTTTGTTTCTTTTTAAAATACCTTGACTTAAATGGTGAAATGCTGAGTTTTTCATCGCTACATTGTTTAGCTTTCAAAGTTCTTCCACGCGTAATTAATGTGCCAAACTGACTTACTTTACACAAAGTAACCACATCAAAATGAAATGAGTTCTGTGCAAGATATATTCCTTGACTCATTTCTGTTGGCCTTAAACAATTATATTTAGTCCATTGTGTGCCATTATGAATATACACGTTAACTCCTAATGCTTTAGCCGTTGCATGGATTTCTATATCAGAAGCTTCATGACCAACAAACTTCATTTTTGACCTCTCAAGATAGTCTGAAACAGAAACATAGCCACTTCCCAACAACTGTACATCGTCTGCGTTTTTCTCCATGTAAGAAACAACAGCAAGTCTAATTTTGCAATGACTTTTCTGAGATCCACTAATTACATGACCTACTGCTCTGAAAAAACTGTTCCCGTCCTCTCGAATTTTCTCAGTCTCACACACATCCCCTAAAGATCCACATTCTGTCTCTGCTGTGTCCTGTTTTACAGAATCTATGTTCAACTTCTTACACAAAGACATGGCAACATTATTACATACAGGATTATAACTTAAACACTGTTCATCTCCATCAGCAATCATGATATTGTCAGCATTGCTTTGATTCTGTTTTATCTTCCTGTATTTTAATCATGTAAAGCACTTTGCATTGTCTTTGTACTGAATTGTGCTATACAAATAAATTTGCCTTGCCTTGCCTAGCATCTACACAACTAAGATCCTGTAGCCCTACATCCTCTGTGACCCGTTTTCTAGTATTATATCCTTCACAATCTGAATTCTTTACTTTACAATAACCATAACAACTTTGTGTTTGTGGTTGTCGTACACATACAACTGTCTCATAATGATTACCTTCAACATTTTGTAAATAAATAGACTGACTTGATAACTGACTACTATGACATTTGTATTCAAGCCATTTATCAATATATGTAAATATATCAACACCCAAACAATCTGCTGCAGCTTGGATTTCTACCTCAGTTGCCCAACTACCAACATACTGCATCCTTTGATCTGCTGATATAGTCAGAAACTGATGAATATTCGTCTCTCAAAATACTACAATATAACTGAGAATTTTTTCTAGCTGCTTCACTACGGCAAGTTTTCCTGTGCCCTTTCTGTGTACCACTAACAGCCTAACAATTTCCGTCACCAACAATTTTTTCCAACTTGCATGGAACCCCTAAATCCCCTCCTAAGGAAGATACAGGGTCACCTTTTTCACACACTAGCTTTAACTGTTTGCATACATCCTCAGCAACCACTTTTGAAAGGGGATTAAATTTCAAAGGTTTACTGCTCTCAACACAGACAAAGTCCACATCATCATCTCCATCAGCTACATCTACTGATTTAAACTTTTTTAAAGTTGAACCTTTTGTTGAACATTTAGGCTTTACATTCCCCACCTCTGTTAACAATAGTGCCTGATCACAATCATCTTGAACCGAACTACAACCAAACTGATCTGAGGTAATTTCATCAGAATACTCAGACAAAATGGCCTTTGGAAGCATGTTAAAGCTGCAGTCTGTAACATTGAGAAGAGAGCAGACTTCGACTGAAAATTTGAAGGAAAACAGGTTCCACGCCACTCCCCCACCCTCTCTGCTTCACTCATGCCCCACCTCTAAGCTCCACCCCTCTCATAGCATCTGCGTGGCTACCGCTTGCAGCAAGAAGCGTCCTAGCAGCGTACGCGGCATGGAGTATGAACCGGTAAGAGCGATAACACTCACCTCCAAGCAGCTAGATATAAGATGCTGGTTATACCGAAGTTACAAATTTATTACTCAATTGTTTATTTTGCAACAAAAAGCCACATTCTAACCTTGTGTTCTGTCATAAAGGTTACATTAGCCCAGGTAGCACATCATTTCAGTATTAGCAAGCTAAAGTAGCAGCTTATTTACATTTCTTGCTTTCCTAAATGTGTGGAGTTTGTGTTTGTTGACACGGTTAGAGTTTTGAGGCTAAGCAGGGGGACTCTGAGGAAGACTACATTCCCGCTGCTTCAACCGCGAGACGGGCGGGTAGACGAGGGAGCCGTAGAGGTGCATCTGCCCATGGCCGACGGGGCAGAGGGCGTCGTTCGAGCCAAACACCCGATGACCTTGGCACTGCAGACATTGCCAGGATTGAGAATTTGCGATCACAGAGGATTGCATATGAATGCGTAAGTAATTGTTTGTAACCACAAACACATAATGTAGAAGCTGATGTTACCTGTTCAGTTGTTATTGAGCCTAAGTAACTATATATTTACATATTACTTTTATCTTGTGCCTTCTAGGAGCAAGTTCAGCGACTAGATTTAAACCAGGCACACCACATTTTACAACGATGTCTGTCACGGGACCCCAGTCTCATCTTTGATGTTCTCAGCCAGGTGGCACCTACCACACCACCACTAGTTCCTCCAGTGCAGTTCCAGCCCTCCTGGTGCATCTGCCAGAGATGTAGGGAAATGCTTACACTAGTGGAGAAGAAATGCTGCAACCAACAACCAGAAATGTGCATTTCAAGACTTCCACACATGGACCTGTACATTTTGCAAAAGGGAGTTTTGCGCCTTGCAAGGATGATGTGGAATGAACTGCGTGCTGTGGCTGATCTACCAGATCCAGGAGAGGACAACAGGCAGTTTCGCCATGCAGCATACAGACAGTTTGTTGCTTGGCAATATGGGGTTCTGGGCTCTGGTCACAGGGTGGTCATTCCAAGCTGCTGTTTGTGGAGAATACGTGACTGCTTTCCAGATCCTCATGGACAGTACAGGGGGTTTATTCCTCGGAGAGTCTAGCTGCCTTTATACTTTATTCTATGCAAAAAGTTTGAGTGCTGTGTAACTTATCATTATCCAATAAAGTTTGTTTTCTAAAGTGATTGGTTTCTTATTGCATAAATGCACAAATACAGAGCCTTACTCTATGAAATACCCTTTTAAAATCAACTACTACTAATCAAACAATAACATTCAGTTATAGAAATAATCATTGGTAATAAGAACAAATCTAGGCATGAAAAGTCTGAAACAATAAAACATGGTTATTGAAATTAATATTGCAACATTATAGAAAAATTTTCAAACTATATTTTACATAGAAATTATATTTTTTTTGCATACTAACAAACAGGTGTGCATTTGTTGGCATAACCTTCAGATTTTGGGAAAGCTTCATGAAATCTTAATGAAATTCCAATGGTTAGGCCTCATGTCTGTGTTAATGGCTGACCTGTTGAAAGAGCATAAAGAATTTGATGTGTGATTACTTTTATTTTATAGAATTACATATTACATCAGGAGTTTCTTCCTATCACTCTAACATCATTTTGTTACCATCAAATTGTCCATAAAACTTATTCTGACTCCATAACAGTCATTCTTACCCTTCCCTCTGCTGACTTGTGTCTGCAATAGCTCCTCAGTGGTTAGAGCTGGAATGCCAGACAGCACTCCATATTGACGTGGGTCATCTGGCCTTTGTGTTGTGTGTCGAGGTAGCCCACGTCCTGAACCTAACCGTTTCCTAACGATGGCTCTTTGAAGATCTAGGATGTAATTGTAGTCCTTAGCTGTCTTCTGGGCATACAAACTCCATTTCCTGGACTTCTTATTGTAGAGTTTGCGGTATCTGAAATTCAAGATAGGACAAGAATATTCCAATTGTAAGCAACAAATTCTTGATTGTTGATTTTTGAAAAAGTTATATAAAACAATTAAAAATTCAAAATAAATGTATCAAATATAGCACAAAGTGTGTTCACATCT
Source organism: Cyprinodon variegatus (assembly GCF_000732505.1). Taxonomy (NCBI): domain Eukaryota; kingdom Metazoa; phylum Chordata; class Actinopteri; order Cyprinodontiformes; family Cyprinodontidae; genus Cyprinodon; species Cyprinodon variegatus. Next base: position 71,298 of record NW_015152096.1, on the reverse strand, counting down.
ACATGGGTATCATTATTATAAGTATGTTTTTATTAGGGCTGTCAGCATTAATGCATTATTCGCGATTGGTTAAAAGAATCCATGACATGATTACATTTCTTTAATAGCATTTCCAATTTAAGCCCTTTTGTCTCTTTCACTAACCTCTATCAGCCCCTTTGGCCATATTGTGAAGCGGTAAAAAGTGATGGATGAAAAAAAGTATGACCGGAATTTTAAACAGCCTGTTTAAAAAAATAATAAAGAATATCAGACAGTTCTGTCGGCAAGACTAAGGTACAATGCAGCATTAATTTCAATGAGTTCAGCTAACGGAGTACATTTGTCCCAGGGTTCTCAAGTTTCATACACATTTAAAAGACCTCACACAGCACACATGCCATTTCTCACAATGCTTATTAATTTCGCAGCGTTACTATGAACGAGCTTACCAGGCTCGCTCGGATTGAAGTTTGAGGAATCAAACAATGCTGAGCAGCGTAGTTACAAATATAAATGCAGCCAGTCTGTTAATCCCGACAGTTTCTTCTCTACTGTCTGTAGGCCAAAATAAAGCACACTATAGATCCAACAGAATGTGAAATATATAGGCTATAAATAAAAATATAGTCTTGTGTTTGGACACATCTATAAATAACATTACACGTTTTCCAACACGTTTCCCTTTGCAGATAAACTTATTTAATAATAATAATAATAATAATAAATCCAATTTGTACCGCACTTTTCATTAAGAAAAATCTCAAAGTGTTACACAGTGCAAAAAAATCATTACTTCATTGATAACGTCGAAACTGATATCTGCGACCAGCCCTATTTTTTTTTTTGCTATCATGGTTATGTTTTACACATGTAAGCATGTTATCCCAAATTAAAGAAACCTGGATATGCCACCCGGGGTACTCACATTGTATCCAGAATACTGTTGCATGTAAACAACTTACCGTATTTTCACGACTATAAGGCTCATATAAACGTCTTTTTTTCCCCTCAAAATGTGCGGCGCGCCCTTTAGTGCAGTGCGCCCTATGTGTGTTGTTACTGCAGACTTTTGAGACCACTATGCACCATGCAGAACTCCTAATCTACTCATTGAGGAGATGATGAAAGAGTGTCTGGGGGAGGTGAATGTAAGGAGACCAGGTGGTTTTTTCCCACTCATCACCATCTCTGTTAATCTGTGACTCCATGCGTGCCCATCTCACAGCTGATGTGAAAAACATGGTGAAACAAATGAACGCTGTGCTTATTGCGGGAGATCTGACAAAGGAACTTCAAACGCTCGACATCGGTGTAAACCTGACGAAGCAGGTGCAGCAGAAGCAGCGAGTTTACATGCAAAGTCAATGGTTGATGCACGTATAGGCGCAGCAAAAGGTCCCACAGCGCATTTTTAGCAGCAGGTGCAGCGCGTCGGGAGCGTTTAAGCATCTGAAGCGCTTGACGCGCTGCTGCTGCTCGAGATGGAAAAATTGATGTTTTGCTGCTGGACAGCAAATATAGCTGCAAGGCAGAGAAAGGATAGTGTAGCTCCGCCCAACACGCTTTAGACACACTTTTGCACAACGCAGGCAGAGCAGCAAAGCCGCTTCAGCCGCGCGTCAGAACTAACTGGTAAAATCTAAGGATGATGACTTTGATGGGTTTGATTAATACTTTGTAATAAATACTTGTATTTGTACTTGTACGCTGTATTTTTCTACCTGAAAACTTAATTCAACAGCAGCCTCTGGGCCGGGTCGCCTCCAGGTTCACAGCGGCGGCTGGCAGGTGTTTTTCATCTAAATAATCTAAAGGATTATAAAAGGATAATAGGATACCAAAAGCGAACATATTCTGTCGGCAGGTTTCAGGATTTTAAGTTAATTTATGGGCAAATAAACTGTTTTTCAGAGGAGTGATCACAGCCCTGTGTCATCAGTGATGTGTCTGTCTCACGGCCGGCTCCCAGGTTTGAATAATACTTTGTAATAAATACATGAATAAAGCACAATCATACTCAGTTTTGCTGCCGCTCTATTTTTAAATACGAAGTAGAGGTAATTAATAGTCCGGTGCGCCTTATGTGTGTGTTAAAAACAGAAATGGCACACATAATCGAGACTGCGCCTTTTAGTACGGTGCGCCTTATGGTCCTGAAAATACGGTATTCAGATTTCTGAACTTGTGTCGTTGGGACAGTAGGTATATAGTGTCTGAGATGGTGACAAATGCAGATAGACAAACATTTGTAATGCTAATAACATACTCTATGGAGCCATCTGGTCTTCTCTTTGGTGGTCTGTGGACATGGTGGTTGTAGTCCAAGCCAGCCAGTAAGGTTCGGGCTTCATACACTGGAGGACTGAAACTGAAGCGCTTGCTAGCATACATCAGGATGTGGTTATGGAAAGACTCCAACTCTGCTGTTGACCTAAAAAAACAGAAATGCCAGAGTATGCAAGTCTTCTCTGAACAATATTCTAAAAAAAGCAGTTTGACGTTAAAATTAAAATGCATTATTTTACCTGAAGTGCAAAAACTTGTGAACCTCCTTCAGCCAGCGTTCATTGAGAATGATCTCCGACAAAGCTTCATGGGCCAAAGATCCCTTCTTGATCCATGCCTTTTCTCTGTCCTCCTCCAATGGGCCATGTTGACAGGCATCAAGAGACCACTCATGCTCTCCTGTGACATGGTGCAGAAGGCCAATCCACATGTCCTAAAGCAGAACATAAACATGAATGTAATTTTTTTTTAAACTGAAAAATCAAAATAGTCTACTTCTCAGAAGTTACTGTAGAAAGATTTATTTTACTAGATAACTCTCAAAAAAGTCATCATAGTTTTCAGCCATCTTGCAGCAGTACCAGAAATTATTGCAAATGTCCTTGTTCCACTGGAGAAGGACTGAACACCCTCGTCTTTGGCCTGCCTAAATTAAAGAATGAATAAGTAAACACAATACTTGAGAAACGTATAGGTCAGATTATTGTGACATGTGTATTTCTATAGAAACACTTACAGCATGTATCTTCTTGCCCAGGTGTTTGGACCCATGCCACATATCTAAAGTGTGACGCACTCCACTATCCTTGTATTTTCCCTTTGCTGGGTCTGTATCAAAATACAAAAATTTTTTAGGAATACTGTTTAGTTGCATTTAGTGACGTAAGAAACAATTATGAGTTTTGCATGTAGTACTGATGATGAATAAGAAATACTGAAATTGTTATTACGCCAGAGCTGAACTACCCAAGAATAATAAAAATGTAAACGGTGAGGCCATAAACTAACTGAAAAGAGCAGATATCTGTGCATGAGCATCTGTGCACACTTCAGCAAGTTTCACATCCTGGTGGAGTTTGTCGAAGCTCCTGATAAAGCCCTCCTTCTCCATAATGACAGAGCTCCTCTGTGTCTCTCGTTTGTCGATGTTGACGATTGACAAGATCTCCTTGGTGTCATTTTCCATTACAGTGTAGGTGCAGTACTGAGCACAGAACCCTGGACTGTCCATGCGCCCATCACCTAAGAATAATGACAAATTCACAAGAAAAAAATGGTATCTGCTGTCAAAACTGAAGATAACACTGCCAGCACAGATTCGTGTGACAGATGCTAGTGATGCTGATTGACTATTACACTCACCGAGTACTACAATATTGTCCTTTGACTGCAGCCTACAAATGACATTTGCTCTTTTTACATCCCAAAATTCTTTGATCTCATCAACACAGTACATGTCTTGAATCTTGAAAAAGGTTGACCTGTGCACTATCCCCATGTTCATGAATTGGAATAGCAATGCAACTTTGGCATAGTTGTTTCCAGATAACAATATATTGGATGCCAACATAAAGTATCCAGCTTGCATCCCATATTTAAATGTAGGCTGAGAGTTCCACTGCCAGACGCAGTGATTGTTTGGACATATCTGTAAAATCAGGGATTAAAAAAAAAATAGAATATAGTTATATTGATAAAGCAAAACTTGGTAAATGAAAGACATGATTTGTCTTTCCTATTTTACCATACCCATTGCATGATGACAGCTGTTCCTCTAGACTTGGTCTGTATCTTAAATGGTGCAGAAGCACGGCATTCAATAGATGTCAGTGGGTCTTTTGGGGTGCAGAGTGGGATTGGCAGCAAGAAATATTCTGCCAGCTGTTCCAAACAGAGATGGTAGGTGATTGATGCATGGTGACCAATGATGTCATCCTCACTTTGTATCGTAACTTTTTCTGGCACTGGGGGCATTTCAATTGGTTCAGTGTTGACATCATGAATGGTGTCCTCCATGCTGATGGACTGAAGAGCATCCAGACAAATTTTGGTTGTAATGGCCCCACCAGTTCTGTAGAAACAGATATAACAAAGATAAAAAACAGGGGTATTCATGTTTATGAAATGGAATTTTTGGTTAAGAACTTACTTGGGATCAACTGATATATTTTATTAGGACTGGTAATAATATTCTTTCATCAGTCTCTGTACATGAAGACACAAGGTGCTTCTGTTGGGTTGTGTTTTTTTGCACATATATTATGATATGGACACATCTGAATGTGTGTTTGAAAAGTTACAGCATCACTACAACTTACCGAATACATAAAGGAGGGATGTAATCCTCATCATCACTATCATAGTCATCCTCTTCTATCGTTTCGTCTTCCTCTGAAGATGAAACATCTCG
>NW_015152096.1:63414-64960 GCF_000732505.1 Cyprinodon variegatus | reverse complement strand
TATATATATATATATATATAAATAATGGAGCTTGACATCAAACATACATACAAGTCTCATCTAAAATATGTATGCATACCACTTACACAGAATTTTGTATGTTATTGAATTCGTCCTCATCAATGTCATCACGAATATCCACGGATGACATACTACAAAAAAAGGACAAATACAAATTTGTGAGACAAACATATTCCAAGTTCATGTAATTTTATAGAAGGTAATATATTGTACAAACAGACCATAATAATAATAATAATAATAATAATTAAAATATTAATAATAATGGCAAAACCTGTATTTATACCACAATGGGGAGATTTGCAATACTGCAACACCAAACATACAGCAAACCAGTCTGGCCAATGGTAATTGAATAGGCAGAAAAACTTACAGATAAACGTAAATTAAGGATAGAGTAAAATTATGATTAGACATGATTAGACATCTTTTACTTTTATTACACACTGGCTGATAAACACTGCACTGGTATCCAGAAGAGACAGTCAATCTCTACCATCACACAGTTATGGAATTATAATCTCAGACATGAATGGACTATCCTGATGACTCAACACATTTTTGTCTTTCTAAAATCTTTTATAAACAATGTTAGAAAGAAAGATCCAATTTACAAAAGAAAATTAGGAGTATTGCAACGCAACGTACAAATCTTGCCGACGTCATCTCATGATTGCGCCATGGCATGTCAGCTATGTACGGCAGGAGAATCTGGGCAACTGCATAATGGTGCCATTTGATGACATAATGATGAAGAAATTATCATAAAAATTGAAGTTATGAAAAGTCCTCTAACTAACTTTGTTATTGTTGTGAATAAATGAAGCTTCTAATTCTCTGGTATCACGTTAATATAGACTATCCATGTCTGAAAGCTGCTCCAGGTGGGAGAGATAGAAATTCAGGGTTTCTGAAAGATTATCTGCTAGACAGCAGGTTATGTACAAAGAGTCTATTACTATGGTGACCGACTCAGAAATTCAGATACTCCTCTTCCTGGGACAGGCGACTGAGAGTTTCCCTCATCTCAGGGTTAACATACTCAAAGATCACAACATAACCCATTTCCTGGAATAAACTCCTGTTCAACATCAGGTATTGTTATCTCCCTGAATTTAGAATCATAACTCTAGACAACTAAAATACCTTGTTTCCAAATCTTGAATGGCAGGTTCCTCAGTCTCACTGACAACAAGACCCTCCCCAACAAAGTCGTCATCCCTGCGGGAAATGAAATAATCAATGTCAGACAACAATCCCCCCCCCATTATTGTAGTCTGAGGACTGCATTCAGACTAAATCATCAACAATGTTCTTTATAATGTTATAGATCAAGGATTCTCAATCCTGGACCTCGAGGGCTGGTATTCTGCATGTTTTCATGGTTTCCCTGCAGCAACAATTCCGAGGGACTCAGCCCTGTCTACAATAGGAACAACATGAAAACACCCAGGACACTGGCCTTCGAGGACCTGGATTGAGATTATTTTTCTTTATTCTTTTTGTAGTTCAGCTTAATAAAGAA
>NW_015152096.1:58341-60764 GCF_000732505.1 Cyprinodon variegatus | reverse complement strand
TATTTATATAAATACAACTCTATAACACTGTCTATAAAATCATACAATGTATTTCTGTTTTGTCATAATCATTGTATCAATAAGTATTACCGACAAATTACTGACCAGATTCCCACAACAAAAGGTTAAAACTGAACATTACTTGATCATTAATCTCTATCTTATTATTTTTGGATTGATACACTTCTTGAATAATGATCATTTTATTCTACCCCCCCCCCAAAAAAATATATATATATATTTATGTATCCCTTCTTTTCTTGATAATGCATCAGTAAAAAATATATTTAGTCATGGCCCAAGCCTACAGGCCTAAATTAAAAACACAAAAGCTGCAGAGAACAAAAAAAAACATTATATATCATTAAGAAAATGTGACTACAACACAAGACTAGACAAGATGCCTTCAATGATATTGAAGTCAGAATTTAATAACAATTGCAACAACTAAAAGACATACCATCTTCACAAAAAGCTATGGCTGCCTGAAGGCAGTCTCTCTCATCTCGCAGCTCCTTTAGTTCCTCCTCCTTTTTTTTAAGCAGGTCAAAAGCTAAATTGGCCCGCTGCTCCTGAGCCCTCCTTTGCCGTTCACTTTGGAAAAGCTTTTCCAGCAATTTTCTATACGTAGCTGCATTCTGTTGGAAGGCCTCTTGCCTTCCCACAGCTGCATCACCAATGAGATACTGCAAAGAACAAAAGGCAAAATATGAATAATTTTAAAGCAAAAGTAAACCTCTCAGGAGCCTAATACAGTTTGCAGTTTAACTCCATAAAAAAAAAATAGTAAAAAAAAATAAAATATTCCTGTTTTGATTTGTGACCAAATACTATTATAGTTTTTTTATATTCAACAATGACAATGTAATAAAAATAATAATAAGAATGTAATTTAATAAAAAATTTCTATGACATTAACAGCATAAACTTGAAATGCATAAGTGAAAAATCATTTAATTTCCTAACCTTATGCCTACCTAAATGAAATATAACAGACACATAAATATTTTAGAATAGATAAATATTTTTATATTTTTATAATCTTTTTCAACACTGACTCTACATTATAAAAAAATATTTTGTTTTAACTCCATTAATTACTATGTCATACAATAATAAAATACTCAGTATAAAGGATTAAAATAATACACTTAAATTTAATATATTAAATAGACATTGATGACTTAAATGCAGGATTGGGACTTCGATTTATGCAGCAAAAATAGTAATTTATGTAGCATAATCCGTGTGCTCCTCAGAAAAAAAGAGACAGGAGGACGCAGCACGATGCGAAAATCTGATTTCACATGACAATTATGGTGATAAACATTCTGTAAACAGCTGCCCTATAACTGCTGAAATATCAGTGATATAAATTAATTAAATCCACCGCAGACCCTCGCCCCCACCCGGTCATGCCTATGATGACGTCCAGAGTGCGGAATTCTGGGAAATGGAGTCTAGACGACGCTATGAACCGAGAGCTAACTCCTCTGAAAATAGCAGCTAGTGTTTAAAAAAATAAAATAAATGTTTCATGGGAAATTGTTTTGGTGTCTTAACTGAATATACAAGTAAACTTTGCTTAATTAGACTTAAAAACTTTAGCTTTAACCGTTCAATGGTGTAAGCACCTGCTCTGTTCTTAAAAAATATATATATATAGCATAACTCACACAGGACAATTGAGCTGAAACTTTCAAGGCCTCCATTTCTGGATCCGCTGAGGCAGGGAACTTGGCTGGAGAAAACTGAGACATGGCCTGGAAAAGAGAGAAAAAAACTTTATTAAAAATAAACATATGCAGAATTCACAAATAATTCAACAAAAAGATGCCTACTACAAAAACCTTTCAGCTCTCTTTGTGTAACGTCCTTCAGTTATCCTCCATCTAATGCCAATCTAAAGATGGGCGGGACTCCATTTGAAAGATGTATCACCTCAGCAAATCATATTTCAAAATAAATAATTTAATCTGACACATACACTTAATTAACATGTTAAAAAGATTATCTTTACAAGAACATGCGTACACCAATGTAATATATATACTTTATCTAAGTAATAAAATGATAAAAATAAACACATGGCTATGTGATAAAAAAAACTACATACGGTAATAAGAATTTCATCTTTAACAAACTTAAACACTGTTTAAGATGAAATTCACTTAAATATCATTACATTTATGCAAACACTGTTGCAAAGCTTTCAAATCTAAAATGAGAGAAAGGCCATATTATTACACCTGCATTCACCATCTACTCAGTAATATCCACAAACCAGCAACTGTTGAGGCTATGTATAGAACAAAAGCTAAAATGCCCTCACTTTTCAAAACACAAAGCAAAAAAAAAAATAAAAAAAAAAAAAACCCCCCCTTTTTTAAAAAAAAAAAAAAAAAAAAAAAAAAAAAAAAAAA
>NW_015152096.1:48240-52401 GCF_000732505.1 Cyprinodon variegatus | reverse complement strand
CCTTGAGGGTTCTTGGTTAAAGCCTTGAGAGGGAAACTGTTGGGTCCAGAGCTGCATGGGAATCCAGAAAGAGACTTCAGGTTTGGCTCAGAGGGCAGGCTCGGCAGGTTAAGCTCTTCCAGAGCTTCACAGGAGAAAAACAGGTTTCCTGGAAAACAGAGACAAAGGTTAGAATCCAGTCTGGATTCAAAAGTCAACAAAGGCTCTCAGAGATACTAGGCTTAGGTGCTAACCAACTGGATCAACACTGCGGCGTTGAGGCAAGGTCTGAAGACAGCTTAAATACTGTGGATCCTCTGATGATGGGATGAGCTTCAGCTGTGCAGGAGGCTCGGCTCAGGAGGATCCATGGCGGACTCTGCTGGAGGAAGGTGGTACTTCTCCAGCTCCCAACAGAAGTAAAGGGTAAGCACCATGTCATATTATGACTGAGAGTTATGAAACTTGGACCACTTATGTAACCCCTCAGGTCCTACAAAAAAGCCTCTTGGAGCCATGGTCCAAACCCCACAGGAAGTCCGCCATTTTGAATCAAATCCATCATTAGTTTTTTCGCCTTTACATTGCATGTTAGCTAACTCCTCCTTGAGCGCTTTTTTACCTTCGTGACCTGTTTAAGCAAAATCCTCCAGAGCTTTTGAGTTACATACTTCAAACTTACTCCACCTTGAGCTGAGGTACAGAGGGTCAAAAGTTATCAAAGGATTTTTTCTACATCAAAGCATGTGGGCGTGGCCAACCATCAAACGTGGTCATTAGGCAATGAAACAAAGGGTAAGCCCCATGTTATGTTATGACTGAGAGATGTGAAACTTGGACCACTTATGTAGCCCCTCAGGACCTACAAAAAAGCCTCTTGGAGCCATGTTCCAAACCCCTTAGGAAGTCCGCCATTTTGAATCAAATCCATCATTAGTTTTTTCGCCTTTACATTGCATGTTAGCTAACTCCTCCTTAAGCGATTGAGCTGCAAACTTCTAGCTTGCTGACCCAAGACTTAAAACAGAAAGGATAAAAAGTTATCAAAAGATTTTTGCTGTGACAAAGCATCAAAATCAGACTTTTCACCATAAAAGTATGACAAAACTGCCCCACGCCTTGCTTTTATTGAGGATTATTACATTTGGTACACATGTACAACCCAACAAACATTAACAAAAAAGTAAATAGGAGCCATGGTCCAAACCATACAAGGAGTCAGCCATTTTGGATCAAAGATACAATTTTCTGTATCATCAGATCAGCTGTGTTGAGGTAGAGAAAACTTCTAAAACCTGCAGGACAATGGTCCTCAAGGACCAACTTTGGGGATGCCGGCTATATATGGCCCTTATGTATTGTCAATAAAAAAGTTATGACAATAATATTTCCAAATAACTGCATGTGGGCTTGGTTGAACATCAATTTTTGTCATGTGACTGTAAACAAAACCTAAGCTAAAAGCCATGTTTTGACTGAAAGTTATGAAATTTTGTACACGTGTAACCCATAAAAACCTACAAAAAAGTTTATTGGAGTCATGGTTCAAAGTCCACATGAGGTTGGCCATTTTAAATAAAAAAAAAATTACATTTTCTCAATTTTATTTAAAATAAATTCTGTTAATTTAATATACAGTGAACCCACAACAACATAATTACATTTTCTATGTAAGGAAAACCAGGTGATAGGATATAGTTGTTTACTGGAAAGCATTCTCTCACACCAAGCATGCTTGTAGCAACAGTCGAGAGGGAAACTCCCTTTTAATAGAAAGAAACCTCCAGCAGAACCAGACTCTGTATGAGTGGCTATCTGCAGAGGCTGACTGGGTTCAATGATACAGAAGCAGACATAGAAAAATTAACAGATAAAAAAGAAAACTGTGAACCAGCTTCACAGGCGGCCCAGTCCAGGAAACACACAGCCAGGCAGACGAGCTATGGGCCAGGTCCCATGTCCTGAGGATGAAAGAGTGCACATCCAGTTAGTCACAGTCAGAGAAACAGGACTACACCTAATAACTGTTCAAGCTCCAACATCTATAAACAAATGTCTTGATGGCAGCAGCACAGCTGATATTTCTCTCCATGATGGAGTCACAGCCTAACAGAAACAGACCAGATGAAGCTACTATGAGAAAAAGCAGAGAGAGCAGAATGTTAGAGACTCTACCATTTGTGTTTTCTCTGAGCAAACTCATTGAGCTTTTCAGTTATAGATTTCATATTCCCTATGCACAGACTTCAGAAATTGCAGGGAGCAGGGGTTTGGTTGTCCTTCTTTCCACCAGAGGGAGCCATTGAGCTTTTTCTGCCAAGATAAGACCAGCTGATAGATCTCCTGTCTTGCAAAACAAACTGGTCTCCCAAATTATTCTAAGCCTCTCTAAGCCTTCACTTCACCCACAAGTTGGCATAAACTCCAGTGATTCATCCCTCTGCCAAACTTTCCCTGTATCAAACTATAATTCACCTTTTCCTTCCCGTTTCAGTGGCCCAATTTGTTCTTGTTTCTGTCCTGGTTTCTGCAGGACAAAGGATTCTTGTATTAACCTTGTGGTTGCTTAATAAACCTTTTAAGACCAACCTGCCTCCAGAGTCTTTGCATGTGGGTCAGATATTTACCTGAAAGCTTGACAATCCACAGAAAACTTCTGATAGGGATGACTGAAAAACAATTTCTCAATCTACATTAAATTTTATTACTTACAAATGCGGACAATATCAGCAATTACTACTGTGTTTCACACTTATCGAAGTGTTCAAGCCATCAGTGGACTTTAATGGAGACATGACATCAGTACTCTCCTATCGTCTCTGTTTTTCATCTTTAAATCCTTTAGTTTAATGCACAACCTCCAAGTATTAATGTGCTCTGGGGGGTTTTAGTCAAACCTCTGACAGATGATGGAGTAGATAAAAATTCAAAAGTTTAGAAAATTTGTTAACATGGTTGCCCTTTCAAAGTTCACGTTTCTCTGTAGAGGAGACAAGCTTTTAGAACTACTAAGTGCAACATTATCAATCCATTCTGAATGGACTACAATGTTGAAGTAGTGAATAAAAGTAAGAGACATTTGAAATATAGATTTTCATTTAAACATTTTTCAGCTTGACAGAGGTTTTGCAAAAGGGATCCCAAGTCAGAGAATAAAGTTGTTTAACAAACTAAGACATTTAACAGTTTGGAAAGCCCAGGTGTAAAGGATTTGATAAACCAAATTTTATAGAAATACATAATAGACATACCAACCTTGCTGGGTGGAAGATTCTATTAATATTTTTATTGGTGTTAAGCAAGTTGGGATTTAGTGTTTTACACTTTCACTGCTTGACCTCGGCAGTATTGACTCTCCCCTTATTCAAAACCAGACTCAAAACCGATCTGTTCTAACTCCGTTACACTGCTCTTGACCTTCCCCATAACTGGTTTTATGTTACTGTATTTGTATTTTCGTTTTTATTCTCTGTGAAGTGACCTTGAGTGTCCAGAAAGGCGCTATTAATTAAAATGTATTATTAATATTACTAGCAGATGGAAATCAGCTGAGTGACAAAAGTGTAATATAAACCCATGATTTTGTGATTACCACCAGGTTCATAGTTGCTCAGTGTTTATTTCAGATTATTATTCCATGTTATATATTTTAAAAGTACATTTTTACAAAAGAAATCAAAATTCTATTAAAAAAAAAAATTTCCCTTGCTTTGATAACATTAACTCAACTTTGAAAATGCATCATTTCATATACATACAGTGTTTTAATTATATTATCAACTTTATGATTGGGAAGTTATTTTTTTATATTGGTTAGAACATCAATTAATGAATTACTAAAAAGATAATTTGACACAATATTACTAATTAGGATTTTTCAATTTCAGGTGTATGAGCTTTGCAAGTCATATCAACACAATCAGCAGGGCAACACAGGGATTTGAACCCTGTCCCACAAGTGGGAGTCCATCAGCATTGCCTTTTGCTTTTTTTGTGTGATATGTCAAGGGAAAGCAAAACCTGCATTAAGAACAGCATTCAGTACATTTATCAAGTTTATCCAAATTATTTTGTATAAAAAGACTTTAATCCATTGTAACTTTATGGAGTCTACAAATCCAAATTAAAATATTTAACACAAATGCTTAATTTGTTTTGTGAAAACTGTCATGATTGGGTTTC
>NW_015152096.1:43158-47439 GCF_000732505.1 Cyprinodon variegatus | reverse complement strand
AATACTGTGGTCCTCCTGATGAGTAGATCAGCCACAGGTGTGTGGGAGGCTCAGCTCAGGAGGACCCACGGCGCACTCTGCTGGAGGCAGAGGGTAATCTCTAGAACCTTAACAGTGACTCCAGCCCTAAAGAAAAGACAAAGAGAGCAGAAGAGGATCCTCGGCGCCCTCTGGTGGGCAAGCCTGAGGATCCCAACAAAAACAATGCTGTCTTAATGCAAGAACGAAACCTCTAAACTGTATTAACTTATACACATTAACTGAACTATGTTACACAATAACTACACATTATCATTAGAAAACACATTATTGAAAACATCAGTAACTGAACATCTGAAATTTACATGCATAGGAAATGTATATACACGTAAAATACTAATTCATATTCATTTGAGAGGAAAAAGATCAACTACAGGTTTGAATACCACAAATTAAGGAGTCAATTAAATGAAAATGGTTGATTAATCACTTACCAAAATAGAATTTCATGTTTAATGTTTTAAGTCTCAATACCATTTCACATCATTTAAATTACACATGATCAAAGTTATTTCAGTTTAAAGCAACATATTATGCCCTCATGATCACTAAAATATGTGGGTACAACCGTTGCCTCCACTTCATAAATAGCTGACCGCAAGTATACATGATCTATAAGCATACCCCTCTCTGTGCTTGGATCTTTGACCATTTGAACATAGCCTCGGTCATTCATAAATGTGAAGATTGTTGAAGACTTCAAAATATCATCATTGAAATCCCCCAACAATCCAACTGTGTCACTTAGTGACTCAAGCCAATCAAGCAATTTTCCTAACTTGGTTTTAAATAAGGACAGAAGATACTCGGGGGGTGGGGGGGGGCGAAAAAGAACCACCAGGACCATGTTCAAACTGACAAACCTGGTTACTAAGCATTCCAAATCTACATTTGGTGCGTTTAAAACCTCATATGCTACATCTTCTGCAGTATACATGCCAACACCCCCGTGTGTTGTTGGTCTTTCAATGAAATCAATGCTGCTTCAGTAGCAGAATACGCCAAACTTCGTGGACAGTTGTGGAAACTGTATCCATCAATCTTGACCGTATCCGATGAGACAACAGACACCCATGTTTCTGTAACAGCAATACATTTAGGTTTTAACTGCTGTGTACAACAGGCCAGATCCTTGAAATGCCTGTTTAAACTTTGTACATTCATTAGAAACACAGTAAAAACTGACGCATCCAATGTCTCCAAATGTGTTGATCGATTCAAAAGGGGTGCCATATTCTGAACTGCTTCTGTTATATCATCCTTACAGTAAAGCCGTTTGGCATCCAACCCCTGAATTATCAACCCTGAAATACTCTTAACACGACTAAGAGCTACATACGCTTGACCAGGTGCAAATATTTTACTGAGACAAACAACAGCTTTGTCAACAGTTAGGCCCTGTACTTTGTGCACTGTACATGCCCAGGCTAACTTGAGAGGAAACTGTCTTCGCAGTCCACCTTTAACAGTTGCTCTTTCCTCCTCTGGTTCAATAGCTGTGGAACCAGCTAAATCTGATGACGGACACGGAGAGTTCCTCCCCCTCTGATTGCCCACACGATCATCATCAAATTTAACAAAAACCTTTTTAGGAAAGGTTTTGTTTTCTGCCATTATAATCTCAGTCATATAGCCACAGACACCATTAACCAGACCATCAGCAACATCCACATTTTTTATCAACATAACACGTGCACCCTTACCCAACAACAACTCCTCTGACAGACAACTATTGGTGGCTTTAGCATGATTCCTCGCCATCAACTTAAGTTTATCTGTTTTTTTATCCTTAACATAATCCTGTGCCCTAATTAATATAAAATCAGCGCAAACTTCTTTTAACTTATGTAAGTTGTGCTCATTTACCTGCTTATTTGTAGCAAATATATGCAAGGCTGAGCTAACCTCACCAGTTTCACGGCTTTTTAAAATGTTAATATCGTCAGGTAACAAAGGAGTACCTTTGGAGCGAGTCCTCATCCTATTTAACAGCTGTGGAAAAAACAACATCTTTTTGTCTAACTATTTCTGTTAGTTCTACAACCTTAAACAAATTAGACCACAACAAACTAGCAACACCATCTGAATAAAGTGGTTTGCCTCTAACAGGAGCTAACTGGAAGAAATCCCCCACTGCAATGATGCTTGTGTTACCGAATGGTGAAAAGTTTCCTGTTTGTTTAATCTGTCTCAGTCTGCCATGGATATAAGATAACAGATTGTGGTCTACCATAGATATTTCATCTATAATAACAAGCTGGAGATCACAGTATTTTGTGCGCAATGAATTTAGTTTCTCCTCCCCCAATGGAGTATACGGTAAGCGTACATCCATTCCAATAGAAAACGTGGTGTGAATTGTTGTCGTTTCCAAATTATAGGCAGCTATACCAGTGGGAGCAGTCAATAGAACACAAATATTATCAGGATTTCTACACAGTGGTGATAAGATTCTGTTTGATTCATACTGTATAGCTCTGATTAAATGACTTTTACCAGTTCCTCCGCCGCCATTTATGAACACATTTAATGGTTCAGGATTTTTTCCATTTACCTTGTCAAGGCACCACTGTCTGATTTCAGAAAAAATAGACAACTGTTTCTCATTCAAAGACCGAATTAAAGCAAGACCTTCACTTCTAGTCATGGTGTTTCTTTTCTCCAATGTACTAACTTGGTTTGAATTCAGACTTAAATCTGGGATATGTTCTTGCTCATCATTTAGCATTGCTCTACTTTCCTTTAGCCCTTCTACACACTCCAAACGTTCTGCCTCAACCTCTGGACACAGCTCACACCATGCATCTTCCAACAGTTCATTACCAACAACATGGTCAGCAGCTTCCAAGCTGTCATATTCCCGCTCAAAATGACTTCTATTCAAATCTACAATAGACTTAACTGAATGGTTTCTTCCATCAATCAGCCGAACCACACCACTTGTATAAAAATCCTGAAAGGTTTCAAAGCTTGAAGGTTTCAGTTCACAATCATGTCGATATGGTAAAAATAACTGCAAAATGCTTTGATAAAACTTTTCAGGATCTTTTGTTTCTGAAAAACGTGCATATCGAACAACCGCTGGCTGGTCCGAGTTCTCTTAGCTACAAAACCAAAACCATTATTTAGCTTTACTGCATTTTTACACTTTTCATTTGTAAACAATACACGGTATTCTGAAGCAAATTTTGCTTGGCAGATCCAAAACTCTTTTTCCTTTGATCTATTTTTGTATCTATCAACCAGCCCTGTCATCCACATGTTATCTTCAGTAAGATTGTCTGAGGATGCTCGCTGTTTCAAAACAGAAATAGGCAAGCTCATTTTGACAACATTGTCACCGGTTGGAATAAAAACAACCTTCCTTGAGCACTCCTTTAAATGCATATTTGTCAGTCTGTACACAGCTTCCTGAGCACAGACATCCCGGTTATGCAAATAAATACTACCAAGACTCTTTAACGCTTCCTTGGCACTAACATTGCCCTCTTTTGATGCTTCTCTTTGAGCATTTCCAAGCAAAAGCCCCATTTCTCTTTCAGTTTTAGACATGTAAGATATTATGTAGACACAACATGCATATGCATCAACACAATACTGGATATCAAAGTTAGCATTCCAAGCTTTTAACAGCGGCTTGCTATACTGATTAATCCAAACCTCATTAATCTCCCTTTTCAAAACAACATGCATATTTCAACTACACCGTTTATATGCAGTTTCAAAAACCTCTTGACTAACAGTCTTGTATGCACACTTTTCATCTGAAATGGCATTCTTGACTTTACTCAGTACATCTCTTGCAACATCTCTATCCATTTGCCCACCGGTAGCCTTTTCCTTACTTGAACAGGTACACTTTACAGTGTTAGCTACAGAATCCAAGTTACACTGACAATTGTTGTCTGGATTTAAATGTTTTTCCCGAAGATAAATAAAGGTTCTGCTGGATGCAGGTCGAGGGAAATTAAAACGACAGACAGTGTTTTTCTTTCTACAAGATTTTGAATGCCGTTTTGAATGTTGCTGCACAGATGAAACCTCATCAAATAATGGATCATCTGAAGCTGGAAGTTCACATGTCACATACTTATCTATAAATGCAATGACCTCATCATCACTATTTCGATCCAGAACAGGGGCTCCCTCTACCCAAAAGAGACAACGGCAATGTGGACTGCCACGCTGCTGAAACTCTACACGATAATAGTAGTCCACAATTTTACCAACCGGATTGGAGGG
>NW_015152096.1:39871-42343 GCF_000732505.1 Cyprinodon variegatus | reverse complement strand
GATTGTGATTGGTTGGGAGGAAGCAGTGACTAGCATAAACCTACATGCTAGGCTACAATGAGAAGGAAGGAAAACTACGTTTCTTTTTTATCGAACTTTTATCGACACTATTTTTTTCTATTGCGCCACACGTCTATCGATCGATATATATCGTTATTGAATTATCGCCCAGCCCTAATCTAAAGCTTCTTGACCTAAATCTACAGGCATGAGACACGTGTCCTGAAACATACAGTGCTGCTGTCTGTCGTGCAAAAGCTCGTTTTCACCATCATCTGTACCTTGATCTACAGGATCATTTATCAGCCCTTCTTCTGTTCTATCACTGACTTCTCTAGAAAAATCATTGATCCAATCATCATTAAACTCTACATCCTTATAATGCTTGTTGAAACGTTTTAAATATTTAAGCGCTTGCTGTATGTGTGAAGTATCAACATACTGATATTTATAATGACCTTTAAACGTTAATTTCCGTTTTAATTTTACAGCTAGCAATGACCCTTCCATATTACTTCGAGGCAATACATTGCAAGTTTGATTTAAATTGGCAGGTACACATGTCACTGGTCCATGGACCCCATTCTGCCCCCCCTTAGGTAAAGCTAGCATTTTCATAAAAGGAATGTGTAAAGCTATTAGGTGTTGTTCTAAGCTATTGAGAGAAGCCAATTCGGAGGGGATCTCATCAAGACCTAAATTGTTAGTGAACTTTCAGGTGGCATCTCACCTTTGTTAATCTTGTAATGACAAGTATAACAAATCATCAATTTACCTCTAGCAGAATCCATCAAATTACATGGATTTCTGCAATCTGCGTTACATTTGTGTACATAGTCATCTACAATACATTTTTCTGCTATGACTGCACTACCTTTGCTTTTGCTATAATAATCTTATTTACATATTAAAACCTGGTGTCTAAACAATAGTCTGTGGCAGACACAGCAAACAAAGTCTGGACCATGTTGAACCTTTTCTAAAAACTGCTTTATGACAAAATCTAACTCTTTAGACATTTCTCTATGCTGCATTTTTATTTAATTTTACATGCAACAAAACCTTTTGTCTATGTTTTGCATTACCGTGATAGTTTGTTCTACTAACATCTTTTAAGTACCGTCTGTGTTGCTGATTAATTTTGTATTTTTCTTTACTCAGTGCTTTCACTTTCTCTTTATGGATAAGATTATATTCATATTTTTTCTTACTCAGGGCCTTCACCTTCTCTTTATGGAAATACATTTCCCTATACATTCTTTTGCCTGAAAATATTTTGTTTTGTTTATAAGAATCTTTTTGTTGATACATAAGTTTATTTTTAAACTTAACGGTTTCTTTATATTCCAAATTAGAATGGTAGGCAGTCATTTTTTAAATGTTTGTTTCTTTTTAAAATACCTTGACTGAAATGATGAAGTGCTGATTTTTTCATCGCTACATTGTTTAGCTTTCAAAGTTCTTCCACGCGTAATTAATGTGCCAAATTTACTTACTTTACACAAACCATAACACACCATTGTATCATCTTTATTCACACAAGTAACCACATCAAAATGAAATGAGTTCTGTGTAAGATATATTCCTTGACTCATTTCTGTTGGCCTTAAACAATTATATTTAGTCCATTGTGTGCCATTATGAACATACATGTTAACTCCTAATGCTTTAGCTGTTGCATGTATTTCTATATGAGAAGCTTCATGACCAACAAACTTCATTTTTGACCTCTCAAGATAACCTGAAACAGAAACATGGCCGCTTCCCAACAACTGTACATCATCTGTGTTTTTCTCCATGTAAGAAACAACAGCAAGTCTAATTTTGCGATGAGTTTTCTGAGATCCACTAATTACATGACCTACTGCTCTGAAAAAACTGTTCCCGTCTTCTCGAATTTTCTCAGTCTCACACACATCCCCTAAAGATCCACATTCTGTCTCTGCTGTGTCCTGTTTTACAGAATCTATGTTCAACTTCTTACACAAAGACATGGCAACATTGTTACATACAGGATTAAAACTTAAACACTGTTCATCTCCATCAGCAATCATGATATTGTCAGCATCTACACAACTAAGATCCTGTAGCCCTACATCCTCTGTGGCCCGTTTTCTAGTATTATATCCTTCACAATCTGAACCCTTTACTTTACAATAACCATAACAACTTTGTGTTTGTGGTTGTTTCACACAAACAACTGTCTCATAATGATTACCATCACCATTATGTAAATAAATACACTGACTTGACAACTGACTACTATGACATTTGTATTCAAGCCATTTATCTATATAATATGTAAATATGTCAACACCCAAACAATCTGCTGCAGCTTGGATTTCTACCTCAGTTGCCCAACTACCAACATACTGCATCCTTGATCTGCTGATATAGTCAGAAACTGATGAATATTCGTCTCTCAAAATGCTACAATATAACTGAGAATTCTTTTCTAGCTGCTTCACTACA
>NW_015152096.1:36957-38325 GCF_000732505.1 Cyprinodon variegatus | reverse complement strand
CCAATTTGCACACTTCCAGGCCATCATCTACGTCCACCCCTTTTCTAGCTACATAGGCTGCAAACTTGGAACCTTCAACAATTATTTCATCCACATCTGATGAATTCCAAGTGCAGACGGGAAAAATGGTGTGTTTTATTGCAGCTATAATATTACACCCACTTACCTTTTTAATATTCAGAAAACTGCTAGGATTCTGCAGCAACCTACCTGGAACAAGAGGCAACGGCATCCCCTCTGAACAAACACAAGAAACAAGATTAACAGCCTGACCTTTTGATGTTTGAGTGCGCTGTCCAACATCCCCCTCCGCAGGCCCCTTTAGAATAAAGGAAAAATGTTCCCAAGTGCAATAAACACAATATTCAAAACATATTTTTATTCAATACCACACAATATCTTTTGCGATGTACATCCCACTTATATGGATTTATTTTTCAAAATGCTGAAGTTAATGAATTATAAACTGATGGTGGTCAGAGGGCCTGGGAGCACCAGTGACAACAGGCTCTATTTTGTCAGTGAGACCCAGGACAGCCTGGGCTATGATGTAGTTTACCATATAATGTAGTGTAGAGCCTGTTGACTTGAAAAAGCGTTACACAAGTACAGACCACTTATCATGCACCATGCAACCAACCTAAACTTCAGAACAAACATACCTGTATGATGAAAACCTCAGATTTTATTTGTTGCATTTCATTTTAAAATGTTGTGTAAATTAACAAACTTCATCAATGGCATGCAACTCCAACAAGTGATTAAAAAAATTACAGAAACAGCCTTTATAAAATGAATATCAGTGATATATAGAAATGCTATCATAAACATAATTTCATCACGTTTCAGTTCTCTACAATTCTATAAAAAAAAAATATATATATTTATTGCATCAAGAGGTTACCTGGATCTTAAATTGACTGGTCTGTCTGAAGATCTGTTTAAGAGTTCCTTTACTCACCCCAAATATAATACAAAATTTTAAAGAAGGCATAGTTCTTTAACAAATTTACTAGATACATACCTGGATTGCCGCACCACCAGGCATCGCACCGGCAACAGCAACAGGAACAGGAGCAGCAGCAGGACCCTCGGATGTTTCCCCAGGACAGGGAGAACGCTGAACATCACAGACAAGCACCCTGTCATGTGCCGTCTCTGCCTATAACACAATTAGAAGAAATTTTTTTTAAATCTGATGAACTAATTTCACAAAAAAATACCAGAGGAACACAGTTAACTGACTCATATGTATCATTATTGTCAAGTGGGGGAAAAAGTCAAACTTCATAACAAATTTCAATTAATATAAATTGATATCTTCTTCTTACGAGGAGGGGGCTCCACACCTGCAGTGTCTGTCATGCA
>NW_015152096.1:33921-35069 GCF_000732505.1 Cyprinodon variegatus | reverse complement strand
AATAAATATTTATTAACTTTAATAAAATTCCATAATGTCAATTTAATCACTTTGAAATTAGTTTACACTTACACCATCACGGCACCACAGCTGGCGACGGCTCCGGGGGTAGTATTCAGCGATGGATGTAAAACTTACACCTGAATAAACATGATATGAAAAAGAACATCTCAATTCCAGATGATTCAGTAACAGACTTCATGAAGTTATTTTAAATACATATTTGAAACCACAATCAAATGAGAAAAATTGATTTCTATAATTACCCAGACGTTTCGCCCTGTGGTGGAACTCTTGATTATAGAAGTTCAATTTCTCCCCAGGCTCCGTTAGACGCGGGACCATTGACATGCAAAAAGCCTGAAGAAAAGTAAGTAAACATTATTTTTTTAGCCCTTTTCACAGACCAGGGTCACAAAGTGCTGCACAAATTTATAAAAAGTTTATATAAATTAAAAAAACATACAGTAACAGTAAACTCAGTATAAAACCATAATGAATTAACAAAAGCTATATACATCCAAAGCAAATACTTCTGTTCAGAGAACACAAACACTCACCTTTGGCCAGCGACTGAGAACAGCCTTCAGGTACCTCTCAAAGGATTGTCCCGCTTGTTCTGGCGTGTTGCTGGCTGTAAGGTCGTTGGACGTAGCCAGAATGCAAACTGCATCAGGCTCCCGAGATACTTCAGCATTAAGTACCTCTAGGCGAAGGTCATTTGCTGCTGCTCCCGGAGTCGACATGAATCCGAAAACAAAGCGACCGGCTGGCATACGAACGATGCCGTCTGCAAATGACCGCAGATGGGAGGCACCGATAACCAGGATGAACTGAAAATAAATAACATTTATTAAAATGTCAAACAATTCACTAAAAACAGATAGAAATATAAAGATACTTCTTCATAATATATTTATAATATTATGTTCAACATACTTGCTTATCAGGGCTCCCATCAGGAATAACCAGTTTGTGTTGGTGAGGCGTCACCAAACTGGCTTCCCATTTCCTAACTTTGTGTCTCTTTCCTGTACCACCAACTGTTAAAAGACAAAAAAAACTATTAAAAAATGTATTTTTGTTTAACCAATGTTAATCAACATTTACAGAATAGGAACTCTACATTAAAAAATACTTACGTGGCA
>NW_015152096.1:31686-33745 GCF_000732505.1 Cyprinodon variegatus | reverse complement strand
TGCTGCTCCCGGAGTCGACATGAATCCGAAAACAAAGCGACCACCTGGCATACGAACGATGCCGTCTGCAAATGACCGCAGATGGGAGGCACCGATAACCAGGATGAACTGAAAATAAATAACATTAAAATGTGAAAAAACTCACTAAAAACAGATAAAAATATAAAGATATTTCTTCATAATATATTTATAATATTCAACATACTTGCTTATCAGGGCTCCCATCAGGAATAACCAGTTTGTGTTGGTGAGGCGTCACCAAACTGGCTTCCCATTTCCTAACTTTGTGTCTCTTTCCTGTACCACCAACTGTTAAAAGACATAAGAACTATTAAAAAATGTATTTTTGCTAAAACAATGTTAATCAACATTTACAGAATAGGAACTCTACATTAAAAAATACTTACGTGGCACGAAATCGACAGAAGGTTGCTGTATCCCTATGCGCTCAGTTCGGGTGACTTCAAGTCGCCTACGAGCTGCCTCAGATCTACGATGAGACCTGCCACGAGGCATCTGAAAATGTACATTAAATAAGCATATTTTAAAGAACTATAAAAAGAAAAGATAACCTTCAACTAAACAGTTTATTCATCCGCATATGAGAAATGATCACCCACAAAAGTGCACAGCTAGAGCAATAAATCACAAAACACAATACCCAGTCACAAGTTAAATGAGCACATATCTGATTTCTGATTGAACAGACAGAATTAGATCTTCTAGATATCTGGAAAGTTATTTTCTCTGCTATCATTACATTAGGGGACAGGTTCATAAATCTGTTTTTAAGCAGAGAACTGAGATAAAAGAGGGACAGCTGCATTAATTAAGCATTATTTAGATATAATTTTGAGCACATTTTTGGAAAATATGAAACCCTACTAAAAGCATTTGGGTTGAGTAACTGTACAACCATTGGCTCCCACAATCTTTCATCACAATGTTGCACCATTTTAACAAGGGTTCATGTTAAGACATTTTAGAACTGAATGCTGACCTTTCATTTACATAAAAAATACATCTTTTACACTACTAAATTTGGATATGAGAACTTTTGTCATGAATAGGAGTCTGTATGAGAACTCAGACACGATCTGCATGATCTGAAAATGGAGTAAAAGACAAATAAAGTTCATTTCATATGCAGTTATTGCTACTACCTCCAATAATATCCAAAAAAATATTAATGAGCATTTTTAGTATTTAATCAGATGAGATATTTTTCTATTATACATTATAATGATTATGGAAGTGATCTTGATTAATCTCTAGTGGTTAGGTTATAGAGCTTAGAATCCTGAGTGTCTGAGTTCAATTCCCAATCCCACAGCCTGCAACTCTGAGCCTCTGAGCAAGACCCTTAACCCCACGCTGCTCCCTGGGCACTGCACAATGGCAGCCCACTCCTCCCCAAGGAGATAAGTTAAATGCAGAGAATCATTTCATAGCTCTGTACCTGTGACAGTGGAATGGCAATAAAACACTAGAGTAGGGGAAAAAATATATTTATTGTTTTTTTCCTATTCCTCATATCACTCTTAAATGTAGTTTTTTCTTATTTTACATCTACAACATGTAAATGTCCTTAGATTCAATTTCAGAAATCACACACAATAGTATCCTGTTCATTGCACCTTAAACAGTAGCTAGGACAGCCAAAGCTAATACTAATGGGCACAATCAAAGAAAGACAGCCATACAATCACAAAAAGAACTTTTAAATACACTTACCTCGAGAGAAATGAAATCCTGCGGTCGACAAAATCCAGGGGTTAAGAGAAAAAAAGCAAATGTTCTTTTTGAACTCTGCTTATTGCTCTTCAGGTGAAAGGTGAAAGCTTTAAGACAGCGTAAAGCTCCCTCAAAGCCAGACTACAATAAAAAACAGACAGCCTTTGTTGTTTACATATTATTAATTAAGCAACCTTTGTCAAACATTCCCATAACATACTAATAAGGTTATTTCACCAACATAAATTGATTTAATGTAAATATTTAAGATTTAAGGAACTGCACAAAATAAAAAATACAGGCATTAAAGTTCCATCTAAAGCTC
>NW_015152096.1:29076-30611 GCF_000732505.1 Cyprinodon variegatus | reverse complement strand
GTTCAGCTTCGTGTAGACGGGGCCTCAGAGGACACAATAGCCTCGAGTCCATGTGCTAGCTGGCACGCCACAAACAAAGACACAGCAAGCCACGGCCCGACCTCTAGCTAGCACAACACAAACACACAGCCACAGCCAGCCTAGGCCTCGTCAATAGAGGCAGACCAACAAACAAAGACACAGCAAACCTCAGCCCGTCCGCTAGCTAGCACAACACAAATAGCCCTAATGGTATCCAGCACAGGCTAAATGCACTTCTTCAGGAATTATCCAGTGCCCTAAGGAACACAGCAATACAAGCGCAAAAATAAGTTTTAAACACACTTACCACCACAGAAATGAAATCCTGCGGTCGACAAAATCCAGGGCTTAAGAGAAAAAATGCAAATGTTCTTTATGAACTCTGCTTTTTGCTCCTAAGATGAAAGCTTTAAGACAGTGAAACACTCCCTTAAAACGAGTCTACTATAGACAAAGAGCTACGGCAGAAACAGAGTATATACGGATCTTGAACTGACCAATAGCCTTGCGTCAAAGCACATCAACCAATCAGACTGCACATTAGCCGCCCGTTAGAAAAGATTTGAAAATAAACAAACCAATGGATGCTTCCAACCTACATGAGAACGTTACAATCAGGAATTAACCTCCAGTTTACATATTTGAAAAAAAATAGATAACCCACATTTAAATAAATATCTATTATAAATGCAAACAAAAATATACATTATATTTCAAATAATATTTATAATTCAATGATAACAACATTTTTCAAGACAATAAAATCATTTTATAGGAAATAATTTTATTTCAGTTTCACTCATAGTACCCATCTGTCTAATATAACACCATGTTTGCATTACAAAAAATAATTTTATATCCGGTCTGGACCTTTAAATGAAATGATTAAGCTATATATATATATATGTGTGTGTGTTTGTGATATAATAGGTGATTATTTATGACACCCCTCATTTTCTGGTGTTATAATGGCCAAAAATAAATAAATAAATACTTAGAAGTACATGCAAGATGACGTAATCTTACAAACCCATCACCTTAAATGTTTATTAATCCAATAAATCCAATTATTACCACTTACTGTGGGTCAGAAACTTGACTGAAACCATGAGATCCAGGTTTATGTAATTAATTAATTACTGTAAACGTAGCTTGCTGCCCTACAGTTTTAAAAATGCATGGTCTGACATTGCCTTCTGCTTTATCCAAATAGAAAATAATATTTCTAAATGCTTATTAAATATCATAGCTAAAATTTTATCTGCGACAAGCATACTAGGTCATGTTACAGTTTTTCTCAAATGCTGAAACACAAAAGCCAATCTTCTAAACCAAATGACCAGTTGTCTAAACACATTTACTAAATCTACCCATCATTTTCCAATATCATAAACACATTTCACATGAAGACACAATTCACAAAACACAATCCTCCATTCACAAAAATCTTAACACATTTTTCGTTGCTAAAACACAAGTTGCAAAAGAACTCGGCTCATATTCTCAAATGAAAG
>NW_015152096.1:26083-27452 GCF_000732505.1 Cyprinodon variegatus | reverse complement strand
CCATTTATGTGATCATTTGGGACAATGTACGCTTCCACACAACAAACCAAATCAGTGAGTGGTTCACCACCAACAGTAACCACTTTTTAAACGTCTGTCTGCCACCCTACTCCCCTTTCCTGAACCCTATAGAGGAGTTCTTCTCATCATGGAGATGGAAGGTTTATGACAGACAACCATACAATAGAGAAAATCTCCTAAGGGCAATGGAGCTGGCGTGTGTTGACATCCCAGTGGAGAACTTCCAAGGATGGATCCGCCATTCCAGGGCGTTTTTCCCACGGTGCCTGGCAAGAGACAATATAGCCTGTGATGTGGATGAGGTGATGTGGCCTGATGCAGCTCAGCGACATGATGCCGCACAGTGATTGTGGTGTAAATACTGTAAAATGAATAAAAAAAACTTCACACCCTGATCATGTTTTCAAGAGTACTGTTGTGTGCAATAGATTCTGCTTTTGCAGTGAGTTGTGTTACAGTAGTGTACAGAATTTACTATAGATTTATACCCTTCATGTGAAACTCACAAATCTAAATGCCCAATCCTCTGCAGAACTCTAAGAAGATCCATAATTGTAAAGTTTCTAAAAATATGCATTGGCAGTAAAGAAACAAAGAACCTTCTCACAAATTGAGCATTGTGTTTTCAATTGTTTTGCTGTAGTGTGTAATGATGTGTATGGTGTTTACATTTTTGAAAGCTTCGAGCTGCTCTTTTGGTGTGAAAGTTTGAGTTTTGAAGGGAGAAGGTGTGGTTGTGTTTATGTAGCTTTAGAAAAGGGTGTTGTGTTTAGACATTGAAGAACATGGACGAAACATTTGTTAAATGTGTTTTAGCATTTGAGAAAAACTGTAACTTGAGACAAAGTAGGAAGACAGTCCAAATATTGCTGAATTCAACTCTTTTAGTAATTCAAGTTACTTACCATAATCTTAATTCACTTTATCAATCTTAAAAAAAATATACTTTCAAATATTTCCCTTTAATCACTGCTAAACAGCTTTTACATGCATTTAACCATACCAGTGTAACAGCTGGCAATAAACAAATTTTTCTAGTAATATGTATAAATTAACTTGCAATTATGAAGTACAATTCACTTAAAATGTTCGACTAATCTAATTAAATTTGTAAGATCATATATCATAACAACTTTTATGTTTTACTACATGCTAATCAACTCTATAGTTGCTCTTTGATGCTTTAAAATATATATATATATATATATATATATATATAAACATATATAAACGAAAAAAATTCAAAGATCATGATTTTTGTTGTTCAACAAAACCATATTCCTATTCTACATATTATATATTTAAAGGAGAAGTTCTGTTTTTTACACTTTAAGCCCATTTTCTGTAG
>NW_015152096.1:19763-23194 GCF_000732505.1 Cyprinodon variegatus | reverse complement strand
AAAGTGATATATTAAACAGACTCTGATGACATGAATGGGGGCTTGAACTTCGATTTTTGCAACAAAAGATATAACACCTGCATAATAGCATAATTCGTTTACTCCTGGAAGGAAAAGAGGTGAGGTAAAACCCACAGACGCAGCGCGATGCGAAAATCTGATTCTATGTAACATTATGCTCATAAACATCCCATAAACAATTGAAAGATCAGTGTTATAAATTATTTAATACACCACAAACCCCCTGCGGTCATGCCAGTCATGACTTCTGGGTTGGCGTAAAGTGCAACGAGAAGATCAGGAACACATACTCTAAAGAGGAGAAGATCAATGTAAACTGATAAAAGAACCATTTTATTGTCTTTAAAGCTCTGCTCCACCTTACCTTCAAAACTCCATCCGTCAACAAAGCCTGAGATGATACAGGTTCAGTACAGTACCAGTACAATCCAAAGCAGATGTTGGACAGCCTATATTCACTATGCTGCTTACATTGCAATAAAACCTGAACAGCAAAGCTGATCTATATGTTCAATAAATTTTAAATAAAAGATTCATTTTATATAGAATATAAATATTGTACAATTAATCTATCTTATCATATGAACTTTACATTCATTTATCATATGTAGAAGTGGTGGATTAATGAAGCATCTTGATGCATTTCAAAACATTACAAAACTATATTGATACTGAAGATCCTGTCTCACAGACTGAACCTCCAAACACACTACAGGCGTCTCATTTGACAAACTAAACTGAATAGATTTGATGTCTTACTACAAATATATAATTGAAATTATTGCTGGTTATATTGGATGGTATCATATCTATGTTTAAATTGAAAATATCTTTGATATTTAAATACATAATGTAAAATATATCATAACATAAAAACATAGGGAACAATGTGGGGGTTCAAGGAGACAGAAGAAGACATAGAAAAAGAAGCATAGATACAAAAGGTAACTGTCAACCAGCTCCACAGGCGGCCCCGTCATGCCAGTCATGACTTCCGGGTTGGGTTAGTGATGGTTTAGAGCTCTGCTCCAGCTTACCTTCTGATCTCCGTCCTTCAACAATCTATATTCTATAGATATTTCAAAATAACTTTTAAATTATAAAGTAGGAGTGATAGGTTAATGAGGCATCATGAAGTATGTCGACATATTGCCAAACTATACATTTTTAAAACTTTAAAAAATAATGTAAACATATATCATAACATGAAAACTTAGGAGGAAATGTAAATAAGGAAGCTTCTTTCAGATTTATAATTTAGAGCTTAAGGGCTTACATTGCATGTGCTGACATCACTTTAAATCCACCAACTGAAATGACTGCAGCATTGTTTGTCCCTAGTTTAACCCTTTCTGACCAAAGCTGTGATTGTCTCCAGTGCGTCCAGACGTAAAAATAACGTCATTTTGATGGCTAGGGAAGGATGAAAAGAAGCAGGATAAGGAGAATGAAGAGAATCGGGAGGATCAGCAGCAGGCAGGAAATGAAGAGAAACAGCAACAGCAGAATGAGGAGAAGGAAATTCAGCATGAACAACAGCAGGATGAGAAGAAGGAGACACAGCAAGAGCAAGGCAGGAGGAAGACAAGGAAATGCAGCAAGATAAGCAGCAGCAGCAAAATGATGAGAGACTGGCAGCTGCAAAAAGAGAAGGAGCAAGAGGATGAAGACAAAAAGCAGCAGGCATAGGCTGAAGAGCACGAGCATAGGCTGGGAAGTAGCGTAAAGGTGGAGGTCGCTTGGTTCCAGCGATCGCAACATACCAGGCGGTGCGAGCTGCGAGGGCCGCGCAATGCCACTTGTGGCTTTAATTGATTTTTGTTTCTCTTGAATGTCCAATATCCAACTTAAAACCAACTTCACCGCCGTAACCGCAGCTGAAAAACATTTTAAGAAACTTATTTAAACCAGCTAGCTTTGAAGTCCAATGCTAACACCAGCTAACTATGACTCTGCAATCTATCCAACAAAGAGATATAAAATACAATTTGCACGTTTTAAGTCACTGTTGCATTAATAAACCAGCTATTTATTAATTTAAACATAAAAAGATTGCATGGCTTATTATATTTGTCTTTATGAAATAGAGACTTAGAAGCAACCTACCGAAGCAAAAGCGGAATCAAGATGGCGTCTTGGAAAAAAGGACAATCAACGAATGTTGAGAGGTGTTCGAGGATCACTCGGGAATTTCCACTTCCATCACGTATCAATTTCATACACAACTTATGTTTGAAAATATACAATTTTAATATACTCTTCATTCAATAATGTTCTGAAGGAGTCATCATATTTAATATTCATATATTTAATTTCCAACTAATCTCCACTAAGCTCCATTACCTTGACGATGCTTAACGAGCCTGTCATTGCCTAAGAGAAAAGCGCAGCACTGTCATTCCTTTGCTCTCAGGCTTTTTTGAATGGGAAAAACAGCTCTGAACAAACGTGTGCTGAAGGCAAACCGTAAATGGTATCTGAAAAATTCTTTCCGTTTAAGTGACAGCTATCCCTCATCTCCGATTGGGGTAACTTTCATGTTTGTAGCTCTTTCACAACCCTAATGGGAAGACAAAAAATGGTTTGTCCCACCTGCGCCTCTCATTGGATTACATGCAGCTCCTCAGCTTCACTGAGCTTTCAGGTGCTGAAAAACCCCTCCGAACAAACGAGTGGTGACCAAAAACCGTATAAGGTATTCAAAAGATTCTTTCACTGTGGGTGTCAGCCATCCCTCAGCTGCGATTGTGCCAACTTTCATGTTTCTACTAAAGACTATTTGGCCACGGTGACGATGTGGAAATATGTTTTTTCTGAGTTTAAGGATTTTTCTCAGAATCAACATTTTCCTATGCCCGAACAAGTAAGCTAAACAGTTAAACCATAAATGATATAGAAAAAAAATTCTTCAATGTGAGTGCTAGTAGTGTCTAAAGATGTTCTACACCAAGTTTCATGTTTGTACATCAAACAGTTTAGAAATGGCAGCGATACGAAAATATGTCATTTTGAATTTTCGGATGTGATTTTTGAAAAGTCTCTCATTGGATTTTTTTTGGGGAAGTGTGGACCTCTTCGTGGTCTGGGCCAAACTGCAGAAAAAACTGTAAATCCCACACAATTTCCTGAATCCTGACAAAAACCCTACGTTTTGATGTATAATTTATTTCAATTGAGTGAAAAATGCGGGAGTGAGAAGAATTTGTACGGAAAAACCAGAACATCTCAAAAGCTAGAGCACGCACTCTAGCAGTTGAAGAATTCCGCCCATAAACTTCCATTATAAAATTCAAAACCTGGATTTTTTTAGATAAAATTTCAATCACAATTTTAAAAAGAAATGTGAAAGATATTAAAAAAGCTGACCTAAACAGAAATGGTTGATTGTTTGGAGAACATTTTAAAAGTTG
>NW_015152096.1:13045-15006 GCF_000732505.1 Cyprinodon variegatus | reverse complement strand
TGGGTCACGTGACCCAATTAGTATTTTAGCATGGTCTGCTATCTTAGTGAACAATTTTATGCTACAAACAACAAAATGCTGGATGTTTTTTTCAATTATGTATTTAATTTTGTACATACTATCAAATGAGAAACTGTAAGCATGTGGTTTCTATTTGAACTTTAAAAAGCTTTCATTGTGAGCCAAGCATAATATTCTGTCTCGTCTCTGTACCCGAGGGAAATATGTCATTAAACAGTTAATGAGTTTTAATCTAAACTAAACCTTTTTAAACTGTGCTTCGCTCCTTAATGTTTTAATCTTGCCGATAGTTAACCTTTTAATGTTGGAAGTTAGTTTTTTATTGATCAGAAAACTTACTGTTGTATCAATAGGGATGAGCGAGGTCACCAGTACTGAGAATAAAACAATAAAAACACAACATCAGCAAAATGTTATGAAGAATTTTGTTTTTTGTTTTTTTTAACTATTCAGTAATCACATGTTCTAGTACTTACCAACATGTGCACAAACAATGTGATGTCTGGTAATCTGAAAAGGGGAGAAGGGTTATAACTGGTTTGAGTTTTATGGCGTTAAAATAAAAATTGATGCATAAGAAAAGTGATGTTTCACAGCATTTCTGCTGTAGGTTTCTACTTATTTTCAATACCAAGCTGTATAGAGCTAAATGCAGCTGTAAATATTATGCTGAGCAGACAATGTCCTGGGATTCATTTCACGAAGCAGGTTTAACAAACTCCGATTGAAATCCCCAACTCTGCATTGATCTGGACTAAAGTCAGGAACTCCAATTTTGTTCGGTTTCAAAATGGCTGTTATTAATTATTTCAATGAAGTCTAAGTGGGTTCAATCAGAATTAAGCGAGTGCGTGACAGGTTTTAAAAACTCATCAGAAAGTGCCTATTTCACTCCACTGGAACTAGAGATTTCAATGCAGAAATGAAAAAAAAAGAATATGTTTAAAAACAGAAACAGAGCAACAGCTGTGGCAGAAGAAAAGGCAAAATTATACAAGTAGAAATTAAGTTTTATACCTGGAAATGTTTGCACATTTTAAGTGACCATTCTGACATTTATCAGCTTAATGGGATACGTACTTATGAGATCTGAAATATATTTCTAATAGTCAAAACAATGAATAATGTAATACAAATGAATACCAGTAACAGTAGGACTAAATACATTTCTAGAAATCTAGAATATTTTTTCCAAATATGAAGAACGTCATTTTGTTTGAAATGGTAATTTTGACAAGGATATTTTTTGGTATCAGATATCAGGAATACATATTCAGTAAAACTAATATCAAAACGGCTTGCCATAGGCTTTTCTGACCACAAGGACATTACGAGTTTATTTCTTGAATGGTAGTGGACTAATGTATGTATTTAGGTGAAATCTGTCAGCAAGTGAGGATAAAATAGTTATTCTAATAGATGGAACCTCTTTGTCTCATGGGGCCGTTACATTTGATTCTTTCTTCTTTTACACAGCAAATACTAAATGGATGTTATCATCCCAATAAGTGGACGTTATAAGCGGTTATCAGTCCCATTGAATGGCTTCAGACTGTGGGCTCAATAGCTTGAACAGAATTTATGTAGTTCTTCATGTACAGTAAAAATAGAAATAAAAAATAAATGCTCTTCATGTCGCTCATATTAAACAAACCAAAACCAAATAACCTTTCCCAACAAAATGGCATCACCACTGACAGCGAGATGAGGCCTTGCTTCAGCCATTTGCTTCAGCAAAGAGATCATTTCTTATGCTGCGTTCACACCGGGCGCAGCTGGCGCGACAGAAGCAGCGAGTTTACATGCAAAGTCAATGGTTGACGCGCGTCAAGGCGCAGCAAAAGGTCCCATGGCACGTTTTGAGCAGCAGGCGCAGCGCGTCTGAGCAGCTGAAGCAGCGCGTCGGGCGCGTTTAAGCATCTGACGCGCCGCAAACGCGC
>NW_015152096.1:10833-12128 GCF_000732505.1 Cyprinodon variegatus | reverse complement strand
AGTCTGGATGGGATGAAATTCTCAATTATTGATCACTTCTTTAAATAAGACATTCACTTCTTTATCTGAATGGAATAAATAAAGTTAAATACAACAATGTTCGTACAGCAAACGATAAAAAATGTCAATCTAGTAATAAGGGCTGATGAAGAGGTCTCCGCTCTCCTTACTACCAATCACACGTTTTTATTTTCTAATCCAGTCAGATTTGTGTTGTAGTTTTATACATAAAAACAGAAAAAATCACTAACTAGGTCCGTTAGACACATTAGGTCTTAAAAATAAACATTGCATGTCCAATTGACAAGGATCTTATTAAAGAATGATCAACAATTTTTCACAGGGAATTAAATATTTATTGGGAGAGGATTCTACAACTCAGTGACAGGATATGAGATTTGTTCTAGGTTTAGATATTTTGAGCAAAATGCGGATCATTGTATTATAATGTAGAACTACTGAAATTACTTTCAGATTATAAAGATGTATATCAATTAATTCCATGGTGATAACAAGCTACTGAGCCTACTGCTACAAGCTGAGGCCATTCTATGAGACTGATAACTGCTAATAAGGTCCTTTTATTGCAATAAAAAACATCGGAGGTGACTGGAGAAAGCCATTTAGTATTTACTGTGTGATGGAGACACAATCAAACTGAGAACCCCTGAGATAATGAACATGTTCTATTAGAACAATGTTTTTATTCTTAATCCTTAACTGCAGTAAGATGATTTAACAAACAGATGCATTGATTCACTACCATTCAAAAAATAAAACCTTAATGTCATCTTGGTCACAACAGGCTATGGCAAGCCAATTTAATATGTATTAGCATTACTGAATACGTATTCCTGATATTTGAAAAAATTCCCTTGTCAAAATGACTATTTAAAAAAATTTATTTTCTTCACATCTTTAATAAACATTCTCAATTCTACAATTTAACTTCATTTCCATATTCCTAATATTTCTGGTCAGCATTTGTATTATTTTGAGTATGAAGAAATGTATTTCATATATCATAAATACAAATTGAGTCAAGCTGATAAATGTCAAAACAGCCACTTAAGATGTGAGAATTTTGCTAGGTACATAAAACCTAATTCTTACTAATATAATTTTTAATTTTCTGAAATTAATTTCATGCTGCAAAAATGTAATTTAGAAAATATATTATAGTTCAGTCTAGAAGTGAGATTTTGATCAAGAAAAGTCTTATTTTAGTGATCTAAAAATAGAACAACAGTGATTAGAGTGGTTTTAATTGAAGTAAAAATGCCCTGCCAAAGGCC
>NW_015152096.1:6941-9663 GCF_000732505.1 Cyprinodon variegatus | reverse complement strand
TATAAACATTAACTCAAGCAGCATTCTTCTCCTTCGCCATCTTCCTCTCCTCTACATTTTCCAATTTATTTTCTTCATTAAAATCTCTAGTTCCAGTGGGGTGAAATAAGCACTTCCTGTTGCCATGGTGACTCATCAATTTGTGGCTCCACTGATGATAGTCTTTAAATTTTGTCACGCATGCACTTAACTCCGATGTGGACCTATTTATAGTTAATCGAAATATTTCATAGCAGCTGTTGTGAAACCGAAAACTCAGAGACCACGACTTTAGGCTAAAACGATTTCGAGTTGAGGATTAGAATCTGAATTTGTTAAACCTGCTTCGTGAAACTGACCTCTTCTTCTTTCCATATTGTTTTGTAATACCATAAATCCATAAATAACATTAAGCTGAAGTTGGCTTCCGATTACGGAAATTAATTAATTTTTCCCTACCATCGGCATCTTTACTCTACTCTTCATTAAAGAAGAGACACATCAAACCTGGATTTGTCTAGGTATTACAGTTCGAGAGCTAGACCAGTTCTAGTGTGAACTGGAGACTAAAAAAAGTATTAAAATCGGTCTTTATTAAAGTGTCACAAATCAGAGAGGTTTCAAAAACCCCAAACCTGGTTGTAGTTATTCTAGAACTCATTTAGAAAAATCTGGTCCAGGTTGGAAGCATCTAGGTGTTGTAGTTTTTTTTATTAGAGTAGATAAAAGATGGCAAAGGTAGGGAAAAATTAAACAGAATTGCCCTTTATTCGTTTCCCGAATCGGAAGCTAGAACCGCAAGCAAATTTTAGCATAATGAAAATAACGTGGATAAAAATAAGTCAGTCTGTACAATCAAAAGTGTAAAATTTTAATTTATATGAGATTTTAGTAAAATAAATCAAAGAATAAAACCTTTCAAACAACATGACGAAATCATGAAGCATTACTTAGCTTCATTGCTAATAGCTACTGAGTAATTACTACAAGTTAAACTGTGATACTTGAGGAAAATCGCTTCTGCTTATGATACACTTAATCCTCAAAATAATTAACAAATATTTTTCCACAGTTTACTCACTTCAGCGAACGTATATGTGGGCGGTTACGGGCTAAGCTCTCTTTATTAGCAAGCAAGGTCAATTTCTTCTTATGTGGTTTNTCTATTTTTTGTGTGATTTTAATTTCTATTTTTTGTGTCAAACCACGTTTATGAGTTTTTTTGTTTAATGAGTTTTAATCTAAATAAAACCCTTTTAAACTGTGCTTCACTCCTTAATGTTTTAATCTAGTTGATAGTTAATAATTAAATCTTTGAAGTTAGTTTATTGATGAGAGAACTTACCGTTGTATCAATAGGGAAGTGTGAGGTCACCAGTACTGAGAATGAAACAATAAAAACATAACATGAGCAAAATGTTATGAGTTTTTTTTATTTATTTATTTTTTAACTATTCAGTGATCACATGTTCTAGTACTTACCAACAAGTGCACAAACAACGTGTTGTCTGGTAATCTGAAAAGGGGAGAAAAGTTATAACTGGTTTGAGTTTTATGGTATTAAAATAAAAATTGATGCATAAGAAGAGTAATGTTTCACAGTATTTGTGCTGTAGGTTTGTACTTATTTTCAATACCAAGCTGTATAGAGCTAAATGCAGCTGTAAATATTATGCTGAGCAGACAACGACCTGGGATTCATTTCTCAAAGCAGGTTTAACAAACTCAGATTCAAATCCGCAACTCTAAATTGATCTGGACTAAAGTCAGGAACTCCAATTTTGTTCAGTTTCAAAATGGCTGCTATTAATTAGTTCAATGAAGTCTAAGTAGGTTCAATCAGAGTTAAGAGAGTGTGTAAAAATGTTTTAAAAACCATCATCAGAAAGTGCCTATTTCACCCCACTGGAACTAGAGATTTTAATGCAGAAATGAAAAAAAAAAAAAAAAGAGAATGTGTTTAAAAAACAGAAACAGAACTACAGCTGTGGAAGAAGAATAGTCAAAATTATACAAGTAAGAATTAATTTTTATACCTCAAAATGTTTACACATTTTAAGTGACCATTCTGACATTTATCAGTTTATGGAATATGTACTTATGAGATCTGAAATACATTTCTCAGTCAAAACAATGAATAATGTAATGCAAATGAACACCAGTAACAGTAGGACTATGGACATCTGAGATTAATTTCTAGACATCTAGAATATTCTTTATAAATATGAAAAATGTAATTTTGCTACAAATGGTCATTTTGACAAGGATTTTTTTTTTTGCATCAGATATCAGGAATACATATTCAGTAAAACTAATATCAAAACAGCTTACCATAGGCTTTTCTGACCACAATGACATTACGAGTTTATTTCTTATATGGTAGTGGATCAATGTTTCTATTTAGATGAAATCTGTCGGCAAGTGAGAATGAAGTCTAAAAATGTTGCTCTAATAGATGGAACCTCTTTGTCTCATGGGACTGTTACATTTGATTCTTTCTTCTTTTACACAGCAAATACTAAATATAAGTTATCATCCCAATAAGTGGCCGTTAGAAGCGATTATCAGTCCCATAAATTTGCTTCAGAATGTGGGCTCAGTAGCTTGTTCTTACTGAATGAATGCTAATCCTAAAGTAATTCCTTTACCCCCAACGGAATTTATGAATCTATGTGTAATCTGAAAATCATTTTAGCACTTCTTCATGTACAGTAAAAATAAAAAATAAAAATAAAATGCTCTG
>NW_015152096.1:4859-6155 GCF_000732505.1 Cyprinodon variegatus | reverse complement strand
CAGAGCATTTTATTTTTATTTTTTATTTTTACTGTACATGAAGAAGTGCTAAAATGATTTTCAGATTACACATAGATTCATAAATTCCGTTGGGGGTAAAGGAATTACTTTAGGATTAGCATTCATTCAGTAACAACAAGCTACTGAGCCCACAGTCTGAAGCCATTCTATGAGACTGATAACAGCTAATAAGGACCATTTATTGCAACAACAAAAAAAACTTCGAGGCAACTGGAAACAGCCATTTAGTATTTACTATGTGATGGAGAAAGAATCAAACTGAGAAACCATGAGATAATGAACATGTTCTATCAATTAGATTAATGTTTTTATTCTTAATCTTTACCTGCAGTAGGCTGATTAAACAAACAAATGCATTGATTCACGACCATTCAAAAAATAAAACCTTAATGTCATTGTGGTCACAACAAGCTATGGCAAGCCAATTTAATATGTATTAGTATTACTGAAAACATATTCCTGATATTTGAAACAAATTCCCTTGTCAAAATGACTATTTAAAAATAAATTATATTCTTCACATCTAAAATAAACATTCTCAATGTCTACAATTTAACTTTATCTCCATATTCCTAATATTTCTGGTCAGCATTTGTATTATTTTGAGTATGAAGAAATGCATTTCATATATCATAAATAAATACATATTGAGTCAAGCTGATAAATGTCCAAACAGCCACTTAAGATGATTGAATTTTGCTAGGTACATACAGCTTAATTCTTACTAATGTAATTTTTTATTTTATAAAATTCAGTTCCTGCTGCAACAATGTAATTTAGAAAATATATTATAGTTCAGTCTAGAAGTGAGATTTTGTTCAACAAAAATCTTATTTTAGTGATCTTAAAATAGAACAAAGTGATTAAAGTGCTATTAATTAGTGTAAAAAACACCCTGCCAAAGGCCATATAAACCTACACATTAAGTCAAGCAGCATTCTTCTCCTACGCCATCATATTCTACATTTTCCTTTTTTTTTTTCCTTCATTAAAATAATAAAAGTTCCAGTGGGGTGAAATAAGCACTTCCTGTTGCCATGGCGACTCATTGATTTGTGGCTCCACTAATGATAGGTTTCAAAACTTGTCACGCACACGCTTAACTCCGTGTGCACCTACTTATAGTTAATTGAAATAATTCATAGCAGCTGTAGAGAAACCGAAAACTCAGAGATACCGGACTTTAGGCTAGAACGATTTGGAGTTGAGGATTTGAATCTGAATTTGTTAAACCTGCTTTGTGAAACGGACCTCTTAACATAACATAACATTACA
>NW_015152096.1:0-4329 GCF_000732505.1 Cyprinodon variegatus | reverse complement strand
TGATGACGTCACACTTTAACGCACTGTGAAAGATGTGTATTATCATTATTTAATGAGTTATGGATAGAAATAAGTAATTTTAGTACCATAATTACAATATTTATGTTAACACAGATAGACTCTGTGTATACTGAATGGCAATAAAAGTTTTCTAAGTCTAAGACTTTATAATACAGTTCCTAGATGTTTCAATACGTGTTTTTTTTTTTTTTTTGTGGCTTTTCAAAATGCAAAAGCCAATTCTGTAAGGGGATTGTCATTAACTCTGTGTGGCCCACATTTTACATTGAATATTCATGTTAATAGGCACATCTTTTGCTTTTGTTAGTGTCATTTAACTGCAGTGGTAAAATTTTGGGATCATGTAATGTTCTTTTATAACATTTTCTACATTTTCCAGAGTCATGCTTTACTTACACAAATTTATATTATCATATTAATTTTAGAATTTGTTAAACTTATCCTAATATTTATTTCAGAAGGCCATTTTAAAGTTTCAAATAATGTTTATATATTCAATAGTCAATTTTATCCCAGCTACTACTAAGTTATAAAAATGTTTTGCCATCTTTTTCATGAAATGTTATTAGTTATAACATGGTGAGAAGCCTTTGTCTATAATAATCCTAAACCTTTGAAAAGTAATAGCCAACCACAGGCAAAATGATGATTTGTAAAAAGACCAAAACAAGTTTGAAAAGGTTTTAATAGGAACATTTATTTTTTCATCTTAACATCAAATTCTGCATAACAAAATGATCAAAACGGTTAACAGTAATTCAGATTTTAACTTCAATTTTTTGTATTATTTTACCCTCCACATGAACATATGCACATACATTTCCTTTTTGGAGGAGTTCATCCAGCGGCTGCCATTTGTTCTTGTCAATGAACAAGTTCTCCCTGCCTTAAAGAAATAAATTATACAACCCATCCGAGTTTCCTTCTTCTGGTTCCACCACACCAAAGATTATGATCATGGTCTCCTCCTTCAATTCTTTCTTCTGTTGAAAAGGAATACAATGAATGTTTAAAAAACCCATAAAATTCACAAAGGGAGGCAGGTGTATTTATATAGCACATTTCAGTAGCAGTACAGTTCAGAGTCTTTAACATTTAAAAAAACAGTATAACTATAATATCAGAAAAGGCATTCAAACCCAATGTACACAGAAAACATCATTTCAACATTTATAGCGTTCAAGTTTGGCCTGTTTGTAAGTATATTTATGTACCTACAATCATATGAAAAGGGTCACATCATGAATAACTTCTAAATGACCTACCTCTATATTTGTGAAACTTGATGACTGGAGCTGTTGGCCATATGCACCCTTCGCAACCCTAAGATGGGTTATGGTGACTCTCTCTCCAACATGCAGCTCCTGCGCCACAGCCACCTCCCTCTAGAGACAGACCGTCATGAGGAAGTCTTCCTGTTGTAATTAGAATTACATTTGGTTTTAATGCAGGTTATTTAGTTTATTATTAGAATTACATTTTGTGATCAATTAAAGAAACAACTAAAATCTACTGGTCTTCTAATAATAAGCAAATAATAGCAAATAATAAGAAAGTAGAAGTACCTCCTTCATCTTGATGGTCCTCAGTGGAACTCTATCCCTTCCAGACAGCACTCCTTTAACTGCAGAAAGCTGAAAAGGTACAGGGTTGTTTGTACAAGGTAACAACAGCATTAATTTAATTATTTAATGTAATAGAGATTAAAGTAAGAGTAATAAGTGAAATGAAATGAATGAAATTCTTACCTCCACAATGTCCCCCTCCACAGACACCAAGTTTTTTTTGTCCACAGTTTCCCTGAGTGGTGTTTTGGGAGAAGGAGGATTAAGGAGTCCATCTGCAAGGCCAGTGAGCTCTGGGGTTATGGTCAGCGGCGAGGCTCTAAAAAATTGGGTTTTTTTGCTCACATTTAATGCATATGGAGGGGATTGTCCCCTGAGGTCATAGCTTCTCATGATATATGAATGGCCTTCTTTTATTTTGTGTGCAAACTCCTCAAATAAAGTCAGCTTGGACACACTATCTCCATCACACACAACAGCAATTTTGTTATTTTTTATGCTCACTGACCTTGCAGTGGAATCCACAAACTCCCAACAACCACTTTGGGTTTCTCCTCAGTCTTTAAGACTGCAAGGTGCAGTGGAGGGGGTTTAAAATAGGGAGAGTCCATCCTTTCATTAAGGAGCTTCGTCAAAGCCATTCTAAAAAAATAAAAATAAAATAAGGATTAAAAATAGAATAAAGATGTAAAATATTAACAGTAAAAAATATAAAAAAATTCATCTAATTGCTATTGAATCTTTTCAATGAAATCTCTTACCTGTTTTAAACAGTAGAGCCTTTTTTCAGTCTCAGTTGAGTGATCCGTCAGTCAGTCTGGGTGTCCAAAGAAGATCTGAGCAGTTGACCAGCAATTGGTTTTATGTTAGCTGATGCAAAGACTCTGATTGGCTCACATTAGTATTTCTGTGCGGGAACCTGCAAGATACCTTGAGGAGCCAGGTGTCCATTGCTTAAATAAACAATAAACAACATCAAGAATACTGACACCAAAGATGTTTAATTTTGTTCCCTTTTAAGTTCCCATTGATGCAGGTTTGTGGTGACGGGAACTGCAGCTTCATGGTGACAGGAACTGCAGCTGTGGGTTAATTAAAAAAATTGTGTTTTATAGATATGTGAAATCACATTCATATTGAACCAGGGTCCCCTGACCATCTTGTTGGCCAGCTTCCCAGATGAATCCTTGAATCTTCAAGGACTTATCCAAGTAGAAGTGTCATTTAAACCCACTTGACCTGTTGTTGGCATGAATAAGATTAACACATACTTATTTTCTTATATGTATTCATCAGTTATTTGACTTATGCATGTAAACTGCATGACAACAAATTTAATTCATTGAAACCTCTTAAGCTGTTGAACTTTACAGATTTACCATAGGAAGTGTTAACCCACTGGGCTGAAAGAAGAGGACACAAAGCAGCGGAATATGGCTTATATTTCTCCTACAGCTCAGTTAACACTTGAGGTTTATGAAAGCATGAATTACTTATTTAATTAAATCTGAAAAGGTTGTTTATATCAGAATTTAAATGATTTGTTACCATACTACCCAGCACATCTTTACTTAGACTGTGACTTTTGTTCAAACTATATGAATTACCAAATTATGAAATACCAACACAGCATATCTTAAATGCTTCAGTGTTTAAATCACTAACAAATCTAAACATACATGATAGACAAGCAGCTTGTGTTGAAAGCCCAGCTCTTTACTTCAGTTGGCTTTGTGATAGCTGACCCTTTATAAGAATGTTACTAAATACCGGCTATTTAATCCTTTAAAAATTCAATATCATTTTAATTTCGGACCAGACAAGCATTTTCTTTATAACTCCTCATTGTTTGGTTCTGCAGTAATGTCAGTATAATTTTGACCAAAACTATGATTAGTTTTAGTCATATTTCAGTCATTACTATATGTGATAGTTTTAGTCGGATTTACTCAACCAAAACTCTAAGTGGTTTTAGTCTAATATTAATAATTTTTATGTTGCAATTCATCAAAAATCTAACCTTTACAATTTTGAATAACAAACAGATTATTTTCCAGACTGACAGCTCTTTCCTATATACTACAATTCAAATAAATCCAAATGTATCGGTGGATAAACATGTAGTAAATAGTCTAATTAGTGGGAAACAGAAAGTCTTCATGCAATGACATGCAATAAATTAGCAGAAAAAGCAGAAGAATTATTATGGAGAACTTGGATTCTTATGTAGTTGAAGAAAAAAAAAAAGAGTAGCTTAAAGTCAGAGACAAAAATGTTGAAGAACATGATACTGAATGAGAAGCAAAGTGTTAAATAGGAAAAAATGTCTAGAATCAGCATAAAAGTTGGAAATAAATCCAAATTTGTCACCTGATAAACATGTAGAACGTAGTGTAATTTTAATTAGCTTGAAAATCCAAAGAACCCACAAAGCAGATCATAAAAAGCAGACACATGGGGAAAGAAAGGTAAATAGAAAACAGCTGATACCACAATTGAAGTTACTTTAAAACCACTAGCTGTTCAAAAATAATTGTTAAAATATTTTAAATTGACAAGAATTTAAAAGTAAAAAACAAAAAAAGCATAGAGTAGCATAGAAAGTAGAATAAAATTGGATAAAATGATGAAGTAAGTACTCAAACAGTTGTTGTGACAGAACATTTTCATGACTGGCTTGTTTGAATGGGAAAAAGTGCTGAAGAAAAACTGTAAATGGTATCTAAAAAAATGTTTTAGTCTA
>NW_015152095.1:96720-114170 GCF_000732505.1 Cyprinodon variegatus | reverse complement strand
TGTTTTCCAGTGTAGTCCTGTTTCTCTGACTGTG
Source organism: Cyprinodon variegatus (assembly GCF_000732505.1). Classification (NCBI taxonomy): domain Eukaryota; kingdom Metazoa; phylum Chordata; class Actinopteri; order Cyprinodontiformes; family Cyprinodontidae; genus Cyprinodon; species Cyprinodon variegatus. The sequence continues at coordinate 114,136 of NW_015152095.1, read as the reverse complement.
ACTGGCTGGATGTGCTCTCTTCATCCTCTGACATGGAGCTGGCTCTGAGCTCATCTGCCTGCCTTTTCCTCTCCACTGTCCCTACAAGCATGCTTAGTGTGAGGGATTGCATCCAAGTCAATCCGAGTCGATGCAATCAACTGGTTTTCCTTAGAAAACTTTTAATCAATTTGACTGTATGAACTGGTGGATTGTACAGTGCCTTGATAACATGTGTTGTGAATTGGCGCTATATAAATAAACTGAATTGAAATTGAATTGAAATGATCAAATGGGCAAAATCGGCTGGGTGGGATGGTATTTCCGCCAGTGTTAACTCCTTTCAAAAAGAGATATGTTAAACTCTGTGGAATCCACCACCATGCTGAACAGCTGCCTCAGGTTTGTACGGTGAGGGTGCCCCCAACATCCCTGCAACAGACTTCCCTTCCTTCCCCAACATCTGATTTGGCTGTGGTGTCACTGTGTCAGGAATCTAGTTGGGAGGAGAAAATTTAAACGATTAATATCCAGTGTATCATTAGAACATCTTTCTTCTATGACAGAGAGACGGACAGATACAAGCACAGGAAGTCACACACACACAGCCACATGCATGCCGGTGTTGTTTAACAAACCGCACACCGGTATCTGCAATGACTGCAAAGTTGAGCTATGAGTATAAGCCCTCTGCTGCTACTGACTGAGGGGCGCAAGGGACTGTGGGACAGGCGCCGTATCGGGACAAACAAGGCAACAATGCGTAATCTTCTACGAAGTTTAAGAAACACTCATATTAACAATTACAAATTTATTATAAACAATTACATTTCTTAATGTCCCTTCGTCCATGGATCGTAAATTTCGTCTATCTTAGTCTCTGACGAAAATCCTTTTTTATTTTCGTAATATATTTTTATTTTCTGGAAACAATTTTTGTGCATTTTTGTCTCGTCATCATCATGGGAAAAAGGGGGTATTGACGAAATATTTGGTCATTGTAATGGTTGACGAAATTAACACTGCCATTGTAGCATAATCCAGTACATCACATGTGTACTGACAATAATCAAGATACTATGATGGTATATACTGGACAACCAAAAATTGCCAAATAACAACATCTGAAACCTATGGCCTTGTGCAACAGCCATCCTCCACAAAGACCTTCCATCTTTGTAAATGTTTCAGTCAGAAGGTTGGAAATCTTAATTCATGCAAAATCAGAGAACATATACTATTAAGAGCAGCAGCTCAGTCAACTTTGATAACAAATTTCTGCATGTCAACTCAAGCATCCTTGATATGGCCAAGAGATGAATTTTCTTCTAAAATGTCTTGTATCATTCATATAATACATGTACGGTACTTAAAATCTATTCTGTTCACTTCAGTCTTTTCTGTAATATACTAAATTTGCAACAGTCAAATTACCAAATGTTTTGCATGAATCTTTTTATTTTCATACATTTGTTTGAATTCTGACTTTAATCTCAGAATTCTGACTGAATTCTGACAATAAAAAAAGTCAGAATTCTGAGACTAAAGTCAGAATTCTGACTTTTTTCCCATGTTAAACTAAAATAAAATTTAAAAATCAGTTAACTTTTTTTTTTCCCAGTGGCCCTAATCCTCTTCCATACCTATTGTTACTGGTCATGATTTGTATTATTTTGATCCGAAAACTTGCTGTGCCATTTGGTTTTCTTTAGTTTCTGAAATTCAGATTCTGTTGATAAAAATTCAACAACTACACTGCAAAAACAATCTGAAATTAAGTAAAAATGTCTTTAATCAGGTGTATTTACCCTTAATTTGAGCAGGTAAATAAGATAGTTTGCCAATGGAATGAGTATTTTTACACTTAAAATAAGATATTTAGATAATATACACTTGAAATAAGACAATGCAATTGATTTTTCTTATTTCAAATGTAAATTGTCTTGTTTTATTGGCAAAATGTCTCATTTATCTCCTCAATTCAGGATAAAATGCACTTATTTTAAGAAAAAATGACTCATTTAGATTTACATTTTTTGCAGTGTAGGAATGTGATTTAAATGGGGAAGAATCCTATTTCAGTGATCTACAAATGGTATAACAAAGAAAGTAGTGCTTTAAATAAATATTAAATTAGGCTTTCTTTTTCCACCAATGACGACTTCTTCTTGTAAACCTTCAACAAAGGCCAGATTTGTTTAGTCCAAAGCAGCGGTGTCAGAGGGACTCAATTTTACTGAGGTAGATGTTGAAATTATACAGAAGTATGTGACAGATACCGGACCGAGAAGAGAAAATAATTAGAGCAAGAAAATAGTTCTTTTTTTATTTATCTTTCAAGTGAATTATTGAAATGCATTTATTAAACTACCAGTATTAATTATTTATTAATCTTTTGGTTGATGTTTTTTGTTTGTTGCAAATATCCTTGTCATAATTAAACTTATAGCAATGATGGCTACTGAAAAAGGTCTATTTTACCTCACTGGTGATATAATAATGAATATTATTCAGCAAAGTTATGTTATTATCATTTCCATTGAATTCAGTTTATTTATACAGCTTTAATTATTTTTTCATGTCTTTTTGAGATACAGAAATATATAAAGATGTGGTTTATATTCATAAATATGGGAAATAATTTGGTGTAGTGAGGGCTTGGATTGAATTAGCCCGCCCACACAGAGCGGACACAGACTTTATTTATCGATCATATTCTGTTCATCTTAATTAGTTTTATACATACATGTATGAATAAATCTACATTATCTATAACATATTTGGTTAAAATAGATATTTTGAATTAATATATTAATCAAAATTGATTTTAAACAACAGTAGGTGCAAATGGGTCAGAAAAAGATGCAAGCATGTTTTTCTTCTGTGTTGAGGCCAGACGTTTGGTTCTCTTGTCTGCTTTTATCAGTAAAGGTCTCAGTGTCTTTGAAACATTAAATTCAACATTTGAGTCCAGACAGAATTTATTTTAACAAGAAAATGTAATCTTTTTACCAGTGTCCGTAATTTAAGCCCAATCTTTAATTTTCCTTCAGAAAAATCTGTAAATGGGACCATTGATCACACAGATTATCTTATAAAGCACACACATCATTTAGTTTTAAAATACGTTTTATTTCATAAAAGAACTTTACCTGAATGCTTCATCAAAAATATTTAGTCTTATTTGATCAAAAATTACATCCAAACATGTTTTGCAAATATTTGCTTTGAGGCAGAGAACAGTTTTGCATATTAATCTGATGCTTGTTTGTCATTGGTGCATGGACCAGCTGGATTAAAACTTTTCTGAAGTTTGCTCCAGCAACCATTGATTCACTTGCTTCTTGTTCAGGGCCACCCAGTTAATGTTAGCCTTGGTTCTCTCCAGCACTTGATCAAAAACCCCAGCAGCTGATTCAAGCTGTGCTTCAACCTCCTCTTTGAACAGCTGCAGCTACAGAGGAGAAGGTGGGAGAAGCGATAATCACTGCTAATGCTCCTAAAACATAAACATTTATATATGTTTAAATCATTGAATGCCTACCTGTTTGTATTCAAACTGAGTGGAGAATCGTTCAGTCAGTCCATTCAGAATTCTACTAAGGGAAATTGATCCACGACCATATCTGAAGATATAGAAAAACAAATGTTTTGTTTTTTGCAGAAATAATACATTTAGACAAATATGTTACATAAACACAAGCTAATCTGTCTGCCCCTACTGTCGCCGACACTAACAGCCTACCCAAAGAGACAGTTCATGGTTTTCAGCTACAAACAGAGGTGTCAAAAGTATTAATGTTTATTATTCCAGTAGAAGTAGAAATCCTACAGTTTAAAAACACTTTTGTAGAGGTCAGAAGATCAGCTTAAGCTTTTTTACTCCAGTAAAAGTGTTAAAGTACCATTTTTAAAGATACTTAAAGTATCAAAGTAAAGGTAATGCAGAAAAAATATTAAGGACAGAAGCTTTACTGCACTACCCTATTAAAGGAACATTTTTCTAAAACTTTTGATGATAACTTCCTTAGACTTCATTTTCTTAGCTTTATAACTAATGATAACAGTGTCAAATTTAACGTTGCATCATCTTAAAAAATATCTATTTATTTTGCTATGTTGTGAACAGCACATTGAGGCAGCACTGAGTCCAACTACATACTGTAGAAATAAATTGTCTGGATTATTTATTTTATTTTTGTTAAACATCAACAGGCCATAATGAAAATGAGCTAAAATAAAACAAAACTAATGAGTCTATTTTTAAAATGTGAGGAGTGGAAACTAGAGATAATTTTAGTAAAAAAAAATGTAAGGAGTAGAAGAGTAAAGTTTTCTAAAAACAATAATTATTCCAGTAAAGAATAGATAGCCAAAATTTCTACTGAAGTAAGATAACCAAGTATTCGTACTTTGTTACTTGACATCTCTGGTTATGAAGCATTAATGCATTTATATATTTGAACAATGAAAAGACTCACTCATTCAATAAATAGTCCCAGTTGCCTCTAAGAAAGTCCCAAACAAGAGGATGGCCGATAGCGTTACGTGCGATGTAAACAAGAGTAAAAGCAACATCCTGCTTCCGGATCTTCTCTGGATCCAAGCAAAGCTGTATATACCTGAGATTGACAAAAGAGTTTTGAGATTATAGAAAAAAAACAATTAGTCTACTTAGAAATTAGAAAAGCAAATGAAACCATGAGGGTCAGTCATATGTTTGTCAGAGACCTGTTTAGTAGCCAGGGCTCCTTGGTGCAGGACAGAGCGTACATTAGCTTCTCTGCCTCTGTGGCAATAGTAGCATTCATATACATTTTCCATGCAAAGTCCCACTCTTTTTCTCCTCCTGCTGCAATTGCATTGCAGTATACTGTAGACTTCAGGTTCACATTTATGCTGCAGTGTTTGATAAAACAAAAAAAAGTTAGAAAAAAAATCCTAATGAATAATTAAGGTCCACTTTTTAGCAGAAGTTTACTTGTTGACAGCAGGGTTGTTCATCCACTCTTTGAACCATCCAGATGTCAGTTCTTTGCAGCCTTCCACTCCTGCACTGCAGGCCAAGGAGATGGCATTGACCTGATTATATCTGGACAGAAAGAATACAGCTACCATGAGAAGGTCTGAAACCACACAGCTGTCCAATGAAAGAAACAAAGAGCAAAACACGTCAAACATAATGCAAAAGCAGATTTCAGAAAAAAATTATTCTGATCTTTTTTGCTACATGTGCCGCAGCCTTCACTCTTATTTCAAATTCTAGAGAAAAACATGCATAGAAGCCTGGATTCCCCTTTGATAGATCCAACTCAGCTTTGCATCAAATTCAGCAGAAATCTGCTCATGATCCATTAATACAAATCAAGTCTGTGAGAGTAGCATCTCCAAAGGGTTCTTAAAGTGGGGGGGTCATGAGGAGTGCTGGTCTAGTCGTTAGGGCATAGAGCTTGGAATCCTGAGGTTGTGAGTTCAAAACCCACTCCCATAGACTGCTACTCTGGGTCCCTGAACAAAGACCCTTAACGCGACACTGATCTCCGGGTGCTGCAGAGTCTTGACCCCCACTTTAAGAACCTTTGATCTAGAGATGCTACTCCCACAGATTTGATTTAGATTAATGGAAAAAACAAAGTAAACCTAATTAAGTTTGTCTGATTGTAATATTTGTTCTGTATTTTGTTCCCAATTCATCCAGGTCAAATGTGATTATAGGAGAGTTGCTCCAAGGAGCTCCGGTTTTATAAACACAGATTTATAATATGAATTTATTCTGTATTCATTTTCATTCCTTACTAACTTCCAGGAAAAACATTTATGTTGTTTTTTTCTTATTTGAGATGGAAAGAATACAATGATAAGAATTAAATGCTCAAATTGAAAGATTAGGTAAAATAGTTTTATTTTATAACCAGTTATGGTACTGGTGAAGAATTTCGGTCGTCCTTGTCATAGTCATTCCAAAAAATAAAAAAACAATCCACTGGACTTTGTATCCAACTCTGAAGATGTTTCGGTTCCCATCCAGGAAGCTTTTTTCATTCTAAATGTCAGCCATTGAGTTACCATTGAGTTTATAGAGTAGCCCAACAAAGCCTTGTTTTGGTTTAGAAAATATGCAAATTAAACCAGAAGAACTCCCCATTCCTAAGTCCACCCTTTAGGAATGGGGGGGTTATTTGAGGTATTTGTTAGCTTGCAATGCTCGATGCTGGTCTATGCCTCTGAAAGGGGGGAGTCGTCATTGTTGAGGGACATTGTTGGCCTGGATGACTTTAAACATAACGGTGAGAAGATTAAACGCAAAAACCTCTCCATCCCATACATTGCTGGAGTCTCTGAAAAACTCAAGAGGATTTTCTCCAAACACAAAATCCCAGTACATTTCAAACCAAACAAGACCCTTAAACAGAGACCTTGAAACGGTGTAGGACTTGCAGAGATCAGTTTTTTTTTTTATATTATTATTTGTTAGAAGGGACGGTTAAAATTATACCCATTTATTTAAGTATTTTATACTCCCCAGGGTAAAGCTTACCTTTAAAATGCAAAGAATAAATACTAAAAAAGATAGATGAATACAGCTCATTTATATGAACTTTTTAAGAGTTCCAGTAACCATAACACTGCTGAATTTTTGAGGAATAAACAAACAAAATATGTTTTTCCTCTCCACTGTCCCTACAAGCATGCTTGGTGCTAGGGATTGCCTTTGAGTCAATGAGTCGATGCAATCAGCTGGTTTTCCTTAGACAGAAAACTACATTGTATATAACCTGACTGGATGATCTGGTTGAATTGTCTCTGTAAAGTGCCTTGAGATGACATGTGTTGAAAATATAAATAAACTGAAATGAATTTATATGCAATTATTAAGGGTTCCAGTAACCGTGACACGGCTGAATTTCTTTCTGTCAAAAATTTCACTTAAGTCAAGATTTTTGTTTGTTTCAATATTTCAGAGATTTATCTTTTGCTGTCTGACAAATTTATGTTTAGCTTTGTGTCACATCTTTCACCAAAGTGCCAGAAATAATTGACAGCATGTATGTGCTCTAAAAAGAAAAAAATAAAAGGGAAAAGATGCTAAACATTCTTACTGATCTGTGTGATTCTCTGGGATCTTTGTCCAGTTTAGAGTGAGAGCCTCAAAGTGATGAAACAGAGGGGTTACCTGCTTTCTTATATAGGCCTGAAGGATGAGGACATTAACATTTATTTGTTATTTTCTTCTGTGATAATATGAGAAAATCACATTTATATTAAAGTCTTAATGTTGGAAGGATCAGTTATTGAGCAAACCTTCATGGGACCATACACCTCAGTGCGGTCAAACATAAGGAAGAAGTAATTCAAGTTGCGTCTGGCCGTCTCCCAGGGCATATATTCAAACTCTTTGTTCAGGAATGTAGTTGTCCTCAGAGCCAAGGTTGTATTTATTATCTTTGCCCTGAAAGTAAAAAAGAAGTTAAACGCTTGAAGCTCAACCAAATGTTTTACTAAATGTTATGCTTACTTGGCAAGATTAAAGGCGTCATCGATAATCTGAGCTCTGTTGATCACAGAAATGTCCTGAAAATGAAGGAAAAGGCTGTGAGCAACATTAATATCAGCAACAGAGCAGAGCTGCCGTCAGTGTATGGAGTGAACTTTGTTCCAGTATTTTTGTAAGCAAAGAACCAATTTTGTAGATGGACATTTACAAAACTAATAATTGTTTTACTAATGGAAATTTGAATAAACAAACTAACTCATTTTAAGTGCAAAAATTATAAATAAAAAAATGAAAAAAATTAAGAAATAATAATAAAATTAATTAAATCTGAAAAAACAGCAAGGTTCCTCTCAAACTTTTTTTAATTAAGAAGTTAATTTCTTGATTGGGTTTTTATTTTAATTTCCATTTAAGAATTGTTTTCTCTTATTGGAGCAATAATTGAAAAATTCACACCATATCAACGTCGTTTGAGCTCAGCTTGGCAATTAGACGCTCCCAGTTGGCCTCGTCGTAATTGACTCTATAGAAACCCTTCATGTTGATGTTGGCCACCAGCCAATCAGCATCGCCAACAACCAAATCTGGGTTTGTAACTGAGCATGAGGAGGAAAACACAGAGTTAATTAAACAACAACAGTAACCATCTCTCTTTGAGTTGTAAGGAATCTAACCTTCCTTGCTGAGAAACCAGAACTGCTGTTCAGAACCACCCTTCTTAATCCAGGTAAGAGGGACAAACCACTCATAGCTTGAACCAAATCCACGGAACAGCACATGGAAACGAATAGAAGCAGCATTCAGAGACATGAAGAAGTTTGACACCTTTTTTTTTTTAGACGTTGGATCCTACTTGAACTCAGAGGGTCTGTCTACAACAGACTCTGGATCCAACAGGAAATGTTCCTGTGTGATTTTTCCGGTGCGGGTGTTGATGGTGACCACTGGGAAGCCCATTTGAAGAATCCAGCGGTTCATAATGTCCTCCACAGAATGGGGCAGCTGTATGTCCGCTTTATCTACTGCCTAAAAAAAAGCAAAGATTAGGTAAGAAAGAAGCTGCTCTGCTTCACGGAGAGCAAATCCAATCCATGTTTACAGCATATTTTCCAGCCTAGTCCATGCAGGTTTGGTATTACATTGCAGTGCCAAATTAAATCATTCTTATAAAAAGGAGTTTCTGCTCAATGATCACTAAGGTTCGTTCAAACGTGACATATTTAAGCCGAAACTCTATTGACCACCTAACAAATGATTCATCAGTCTAAGATCGTCCTTGCCTCCTCTTCTTAAAGATGCCTAAACCAGGGGTCTGCAACCTGCAGCTCCAGAGCCAATGAGGCTCTTTAAGCCCTCTACTGTGGCTCTTAATATGGCCAAAAATGATATAAAGATTTAAGTTATACACTATAATAATAAATACCATTCCTAGAACCTTTTGTTTTTTATAAAAATATATTTAAATTGAATTTTTACTACAGAATGACATTAAAAGCATCAGAAATATATTTAGTAGAGCTATTTTTCTTGTTTTTTAATTATCTTCTTTTTTGTGCATCCAATAATACTCTTTAGAAGAAAGCCATGCTTCATATTTATTCAATTCAATCCAGTTTATTTCTATAGCGCCAAATTCACAACACATGTCATCTCAAGGCACTTTACAGTTCAACCAGATCATACAGTCAAATTGATATAAAGTTTTCTATCTAAGGAAAACCAGCTGATTGCATTGACTCATTGACTCTTCAGCAATCCCTCACACTAAGCATGCTTGTAGCGACAGTGGAGAGGAAAAGCTCCCTTTTAACAGGAAGAAACCTCCAGCAGAACCAGGCTCAGTGTGAGTGGCCATATTTATGAATTATGTCACTGTCTTATGCTAAAAAATAAAATATATAGTTTGTTGTTTAAGATGGCAACAGATTTCCAATAGCAGATATTTAACAAAAATAAAAAGTTGTTTTATTATAAAAAGTCATATTTTGTGGCTCTAAATGATTTTTTTACGTAGCCGAACTCAGGGCAAAACAGCTCTTTGGATATTTAACGATTCAGACCCCTGGTATAAACCAACAAATTAGGTCTTGTGATTTTGCTTGTTCAATGTTTATTCTTTTGCATTTTGCGGGGGTAAAAATGTCTTACTGATTGCTCTGCAAGGTTATTAATTAGGTTATGGAGCCTTAGGAATGTTTATTGCTAACTTTAAAGATAAACAATATTATCAACATGCGATTGGTAACAGCTAACATTGATTAAAAAACTAAATATCAGACATTGTCTATTCCAACAATAGAATTCACCTGCAGTGCTTCTCAGGATTATGCTTACGCTAGCAGGTTACTTGCACCCAACTGATGCAAAAGTCTGTAACAAAGGAGATGCTTAAGTACAAAAGTTGCATAAAGTTGCTTAAGTTTAAGTTGCATAAACCGATACTGTAAATACTATTTGCACTACCTAAACAGGACAGGAGAGAACTACGCATTGTTTGCGAGTAGATCTAGGGTAAAATATTATCAGCTAATTTTGGTTTAACAATATCTGCATATCAGATATCAGCCACATTTCAAATGTTGTGCGTCCCTTGTTAAATGTAATTACTAGTACGAAATTTCACTTTTGTAAACTGTATATAGGTAGAATCACAACAAGTGGTCTAAGAATCTCGTTTTGTTAATTAAAAATGTAATAATTATTTATTTCAAAATACAATGGCTAATAAACTGCTGGTGCAATGAGGTATGGATTGATAGCAGGAGGGGAAAAAATTATAATGTTTTGGTAAGAAACAAAAACACCAACGTGTAAATATACGTTAGGTCTGGTTTTTGTACAAAGCAAAGGGAACCACATGTTTAGGACTGAAAACACTGATTACTGCAGCATTTTATATTGTAATGTTATCTTATTCCAACTGCAGTGTAATTACACTTGTAAGCTGTATGTAGCAAAAGTTTGTTTTCTATAAACTGTGCATATAAAATGACAATAAAATCTAAGTCTCAATAGAACCACATAGCAGCTTAATGCCAAAGAAAGGGAGTAAAGAGAAATGATTGATATCATGTATCATTAGCATGATTGGAAAAAATGAAAGTTTAGGAGTGGCTTATTCAAAGAGGTAAATGTGACTGAGATATGATTTAAATTGAGACAGTTGTACGAATAAGAAGAAGCCAGAATTTCTCCATTCTGGCAGATTTGAAAACAGTTGATGGATTTAGTGTGAGGGAGGCCTGGTCCAGTTAGCCATTAATGATCGTATTTAAGCTGGGTTATCTTTCTCTGTAACCACAAAGCGTTTGTTGACCTCAAACGGAAGTACAATTTGAAAGAAATATTACTTTTAGGAGAAGGTTAACTATGCAGTACTTCTGTCTTTTACTTGAGTAATATTCTTGTAAAGTATCTCTACTCCTATTTGTCAAACTCTGACTACTCCGTCCTCTGGGAGTCATTTGAACTTTTCCAAATCAAGTAAAAATACAGTAAACATTAGATATTAGCAGTGGAAGTTTGTTACATTATTCTTACATATATACAGTTCTCATTGTAAGGATTGGTTCTCTCAGTTTTATGTTGAAAAGAAAAAATTGCTAAAAGTATTTCTTCTACAACCAACTTGTTCTTATATATTTGTTACATTTATTTGTATTTTTTAGGCATTTGAGTCTTTAAAACACATAAACTGAACTGGCACATAAAGTCTGTTAATCAGCATAATTTCTAAACATGAAATCTGAAGTAATCCTCAGTACTTGAGTAGCCTTTTTACAGATTTTTTTTTTACTTTTACTTGAGTTAAAAATGTTTTTAAAGTACTGCTACTCTTACTTAACATTTTTGGGTAATCTCCCCATATTGTAATTCTGCCCTTTCTGGACTGTTTGTTTTCTTTTTGGATTCTCAGTTATGCTTTATTTATGTTATTTTGTGTTTATCGGGTTTTTATAATTTTTTTCATTCTTGGTTTTACTCTCTCTTGTTATTTCTTCCAGTTATCTCTTTTCAGCCTTTTTGGTATCATTTATTCTTTGGTCTAGTTTTAGCTGTAGTCATTAGTTGTTTTTTTCCCTTTAGCTTCATTTAAGTTCTTTCCAAGTTCCAGTTAGATCCTGTTTTCTTGGTTGTTCTTTGTTGCCCCCTAGTGTACGTTTCTTTCCCCTTATCTCCTTTTTAGTTGCTCCTGTTCACACCTGCTCCCTATCAGCTGATTAGCCCAGTCATTGTTTGTTTCTCCCATATAAACACCTCCTGCGTAGTTCCTGTATGCTGGATTCTCTTCTTTTTATGTGTATATTCCTCCCAAGTCTCTCCTGCTTTTGTTTTCAAAGTTCCCTTCCAGTTTAGTCTGGATTTATACTTCTATTGCCACCAACATCATTATTAAACCTACAAGAAAGCGTCTGTGCATTTGCGTCCTCTACAAATATCCACCAAACCTGACAACCCACCTCTGAGAGTCGAGTATCTAACCCGTTCTTCAATAAACATGAGAATCCCTGAAATCTTGTCCTTTGTAACATTTAGCACTAATTACTTCTTTTTCACCTCAAACTGTTTTTCAAACTCTGAGGCCATCTTTTGTCTTACCATTTGCAGGTGCTTCCAGAGGTCCTTGTAGCCTGTGGTGCTATACTGAAACTCCTCTAGATATGTCTGCAGATAGATAAAATGTTGTTAAAAAACAGGTATTGTTGTGAGGCTTCTGCCATTAAAAGGATGTTGAAATTATTAGTGCTAATATCTTGAATCCATACGCACATGAAGTCCTTTTGAGAAGACGGCCTCTGTGATAAATTCTGAGAGCATTCGGAGGACTGCTGAACCCTGCAATGGAAAACAGGTTTTAGATGGAAACCTGTGAGCTACGATGATATAATCACCCACTGTTCCCTATAACAACAGTTAGAAGAGCATCTGAATGTAAGGATGCCCCAATCATATGTTACGGTTAAAGCAACTGACCTTGCTGTAGGTGATGGAGTCAAACAGCTGATTGATCTGGTCTGGTCTCAGGATTTCCTCTTCTTTGGAGGAGAGGGGGTGGGAGTAAGCCGAAGCATCCACAGACATCACCCCGATAATCTCATTCAGGACTATTAATTCTTTCTGCGAATGCAAGTTAAATATATTCTCTATCAATTGCCTTTAACTTTTATTATTATTATTAATTAATTGCTAATTGTCATGAGAAAACACCTAAACTCACCATATTCCATTCAGGTTCAGCATAATCAGCTCCTAGGTAAGAAACGTAGGTGGCAAACCCTTCATTGAGCCACAAGTCATTCCACCACCTCATGGTCACCAAGTTTCCAAACCACTGAGAGGAGAGATCTTCACTCATTATACGTTAATACGTTTCACTGTAGGTGGAGGAGTACTTTATATTTTACCATGTGAGCCAGTTCATGGGAAATGACGGTTGCCACCCACTCTTTGTCCCCGTTAGAGGACACTCCAGGATTATAAAGCAGTGCTGTCTCTCTGTAGGTGATCAAACCCCAGTTCTCCATGGCTCCAGCGGCGAAGTCAGGAAGAGCGATCTGGTCTGGAAGCAACAACTAAACTCAGAGCAGATCATCTTTTTTTCCTTTTCTATTTTTTTTCATCTTCACAGCAAAAAAAGAACATTTCTCAGAATCTGAGCGGACTGACTGAAGAAGTATGTTTCTTTAAACCTCTACCTGACTTTCTGAGAGGGTAAGAAGAGTTGTAGTAGTTCTCAAAAAATGCTAGAATGGGTCCGGTCTTCTCCAGAGCGTAGTCTCCCTGGCCTTCTTCGATGGCCTTCCTGCGAGCCCAGATCCTGATCTGAAAAGGCCAAAAAGAGAAAAAATAGAATTCAAGCATCAAGACTTGAGCTATAGATGGATATCTGAGTCCAACAGGGGGCAGCACAGCCGCAGTGCATTGATTTTACAGCTCTGTTTGAAATATGAGGTCCATTTATTATATACACTCATAAAACACATGGTTTAGGTGAAGGCTATGGCAGGCTGTTTTGACACTTATTAGCTTGACTGAATATGTAATCCAGGTGTCTCAAATTCATTTCTTCTTAGTCAAAATGAACATTTCGGGACTCTAAAATAACATTCTTCCTATCTAAAATAAACATTTTAGAAATCTTAAGTGTAATTCTTACTAGTACAAATTATTTCACGTTTCCCATTCATGTGTATTGGGCTTTTACTTCCAGATATCTAAAATAAACATTCTTCCTTTCTAAAACTGAATTCTAATTTCAGATCTCTATAATAAAGTAACTGCTAGTCATAATTACTATTTCAGATATCCAAAATCTATTTAATATTATAAAACCCAGAAATCCAGTCATATATCAATAGTTGATATCTGCAAATATATTTCTATGAGTACAAATATATTTTTAGTTAATTATGAGTAGAAATATATTTTAGATGTCAAGACATCTGAAATATATTTCTACTCATAGAAATACATTTGCAGATATCAACTATTGATATATGGCTAGTTACATTTTAATTGCATATATCTAAATTTTAACAATGCCTATCTAAAATGCAGTTTTAGAAACTTAAAAACATATTTTGACTTACATTCAAAATAGAAACAGGGCTCTGTTTTAACATAAAATAGCCAGGCTGAGTAGTAACATTTCTATTATAGATAGCACTAAAGCATTCTCCCTAATCACAATGACAATACTCCTAGTCAGAATTGTATTTTAGATATCACTAATTACATTTCTACTAGTAAAAAAATTACATTTTAAGTACTCTGGAATCAAATGAGTACTATTAAGAACTACATTTCAGATATCTACAAATCTTTACTCATTTTAAGCGGCCATTTTACCATATATTTGTTTGTATTTCAGATATCTTTAAAAGTATTCCTCCTATCTAAAATGATCATTTCAGATATTTGAAATGTAATTCTTACTAGAACAGATGACATAACTTTTTCCCATTCATGTCTATTGGGCTGTTACTTTCAGATATCCGAAATTACATTAGTCCTATCAGATCTCCGTAATCGAATTGTTACCGGTCATAATTTTTATGACCATTATATCCGGAATTCTAATTTAACTAGTCATAAAATAAGTAGTTGATGTCTGTAATTAAATTTCTATTAGCAGAAATATACTTTAGATGTCAAAAATTGGATTTCTAGATATCTGTAATGTTATATTCATTTTTTGATTTCTGAAATAGTAATTTTGACTGGCAGTAACTCTATTATGGAGATCTGAAATTAGGAATTCATCCTCATCAGAATTCATTTTTAGAAAGGAAGAATGTTTATTTTAGATATCTGGAAGTAAAGTAGAAATAAAAGCCCAATACACATGAATGGGAAACATGATGTCATTTATACTATTAAGCATTACATTTAAGATATCTGAAATGTACATTTTAGATAGTAAGAATGTTATTTTAGATATCTGAAATGTTAATTTGACCAAGAATAAATGCATTTGAGACATCTGAAATATATATTCAGTCAAGCAACTTAAAATTTTTAAAGATTTCTTGGTATTTGAAGGTTTATTCTTACTAGAACAGTTATATGTTTGGTAGCCTGAAATGTAATTTTTCTTGCAAAAATGTAATTTAGGATATCTATATGTACATTTCTGGCTGGTAGGAATGCAGTTTTGAACAGGAAGAATCTTATTTTAGAGATCAACAAATGGAACAATAAGAGGACAGCGCTTCTAATAAATGTCAAAAAAGCCTGCCATAGTTACCGATCATTTGAATAGAGCTTTCAGCTGCAGTGATCTGCTGGAAAAAGAAACCAGCAGATCCATAAAGCTTGGCAGCAGGCAGAAGTGCTGTGAATTACCCTATAAATATAAGCCTGAATTGATAAAATACAGCAGATAAGCACGCCCTCAGCACAAAAGCTTCCAAATGGACCTTAAACAAGTCTGACTTTAGGCCTTTAAACACTTCCTCCTGACTCCTGGAGCATGAGTCCTCAATGAAATATAAAATCTATTTTTGTCTGAAAAGAGGACTTTAGACTAGTGAGTAACAGTTTAGTCATTTTAATCCGAAATGCAGCATAAAAAAAAAAAGAGATCTGTCTTGTTTTTCATTCAAATTAACAAAGAATAGTTTTGGTGCTCCTCCAAATAAAATACAGCAAAATGATCTCGAAAGAAATAAAAATGTCTTAAATTAGGTCTATTTACGTTTAATTTGAGTAGGTAAATAAGATGTTCTTCCAAAGAATTTGTTTTTTTACTCTTAAAATATGATAATTGGATAATATGCACTTTAAATAAGACAATGCAATTGTTTTTTTTATTATTTTAAATGTACATTGTCTTGTTCCTTTGGCAAAGCATCTCACCTCCTCAATTTATGAAGAAATCCACCTATTTTAAGAAAAAAATTACTTTTTTAGATTTAGTTTTTTTAACTGTGTGTTATTGTTCTTAAAGGACTGATTCCACCTGCAGTCAACATATTGTTAATTTCTACCAAACGTTTCAGCATTCATTTAAACATTTCTTTCTACTCAAACAGCTTGCATGCAGCAATTAGTCATTGAGTTAGGAAATTTTATGGCTTACCCCCCCCCCCCCATGGTGACGATCTCTATGATAACTGCCATGTCAGCACTTTTCCTCCCGTAGTTACATGACACATCTGCACTTAAGCCCTTATTACATATTAAAACTGCAACGCTGCAATAGAGGTACAAACGTTCTTCTTTTTTGTCTTTCAAAGTATTTATTTCTTAAGAAAAAAAACCAAACATTTGAAATAATCAGTTTTAAGATCTGCAAGCATAAGCTGCATTAATACCTTCTTTATGTTTTCATACGGCACCAATCTGTTTTATCAAAGGTCAGGGGTGGCGGAAAATATGGGGCTAATGTTTAACCACTTTATTGCATTTTCTCCTTTAATATTTTAGCATTGATTCCTTTATATGACAGCTTTTACTGTGGTTCCTATAGTCAGTTTCCACCTCAAATGTTCAAGTTCACAAGCAGACGCCTGCTGAGGTTTGTCTCACTCATTTCACTGCATATATATGTTTTAATTTAAAACAGATCATATTATCCTAAAGAAAACAACTTGTTCTGTGTTTCCAGGAATAATTACCAAAACTTCTGCATCCGGGTTTGATCCAATGTAGGTAAATTCACATACAACAAAAGCCAACAAGTATGTGGACATGATCTCTGTGGGTTCAAAGCTGGTCTGAATTAAACTCTCGCCGTCCACAGTGATGCTGACAGGCTCTGCGAAGGATCAGAAACAACAGCATAAGTAAATAAAACCATATGTAACCATAAGGGTATCTTATTAAATGGTTTTTGGGTGAGCAGCTTCCTCTCTCTCAGTGATAAAGGGTCAGACTCACCATAGTTCATGGAGTTAGACAAAGCCACCGTCCCCTGAGGGTGAATCAGAGTCATGTGGAAGACAGCTTTCATAGCTGGCTCATCGAAGCAGGGAAAGGCTTTCCTGGCATCTGTTGGCTGCATCTGAGTCGTCGCTACGACTCTGATAAGCATGAAACACAGTAATGATGCCAACGTGGAGGTAAAAACTGAAACAACTTTTCATAAACTGGAGTTTCCTTTAGATCATTAAACATTTTGACTCTTTATTTAATCTTAAGATCAATGCAACATATATTGCATTAGTTTTCATTGAATTTATTCTTCCTGTCTATTGCTTTTCATCTAGTTAGATTAGACGACTATCATTTAGCTCTAAACTACCACCTTAAATGAAGAGTCTTACTGGAGATACTGGGAGCAGATGCAGGCAAGCGACCGGATGCTGCTGCCGTTTTATCCCAGGTACTGAGCAGCTTGTCAAACACTTTGGGCCGGATCTATCAAAGGTTTGCGTGAATAAAAACGTGAGCTATTTCACTGCGCACGCTAAAAAATGTACAAACTGATCTATCAACAGC
>NW_015152095.1:91063-95711 GCF_000732505.1 Cyprinodon variegatus | reverse complement strand
CAGCCCCTCGCGCAAAATTCCAGTTTGCGAGCGCAAATTACTGCATGCAATATTGGATCTTGATAAATCGGCCCTTAGTGTCTGCATCAGATGTTGCTCTTTCTCTAAAGGCTTTTGTTGTTCAAGGCAGGATTGTTACTTACGCTTTGCTATTTTCCTTTTGGTTTTTTGTTGGCAAGAGATAAAAAAAACATCTAAAAATGCTTTAAGAAATGGAAGAAATAGCAGAAGATAACATTTAAACTACATCAGAGCTGAGGTCCAAAATGTCCAGGAGGAATCGCACCTTGAAGAAGATTAATGCCATTGAAAAGTAGTTGCATTAATGTGGATTTAAATGGCTTATTTGCCAGGTGTTTCTAGCATTGCCGTTGCCAAACTGGTTCTTATTTATCAAAGTATCATCTGTATTTCACCACTTAGTTACATACTGGGAACAATGGGAGAGACTAGAAGAAGGTTTTTATTGTTTTGGACCAGGTACTATTGCATTGTTTATATTTATAATACTACGTCTCTCGGCTGGCCTGGGAGCGCCTAGGGCTTCCCCCAGCAGAGCTGGAGGAGGTGTCTGCGGAGAGGGAAGTCTGGGAGTCTCTGCTTAGTCTGCTGCCCCCGCGACCCGGTTCCGGATAAAGCGGGAGACGACGACGACGACAACGATATTTATAATATGTGTTTATATTAAATACGTCATTATTTGATCAACTACTATGACTTTTCACAAACCAAATTTGTTTATTTAAAAAAAAAATTATATTTCTTACAAGGAAAAAGTTTTTAGATCATTGAAATGGGCAGTGATAAAATTTCTTCATTTCTTTGTTTTTAAGAGTCTATTTTAGTTATCTTCTTTGTATTTCCATGTTTATTCAGTTAGGCTTAAAGTTAATAAAATAGTCTTCATGATACTTTGAATTCAGATCCTATTGATTTGATTTATAACTAGCTTCGTTTTCTTGTTATTACTAATAAGATCAATAGATAAATCTGTTAAAAAAAATATTGCTCATATTTTTTGTTGCATATTTAAATGGCATTAAGGGGGAAGTGATGCTTATTTTAATCCACTTAAAGCCCAAATTAAAAGCAAGACCCTGAATGTTTTCACAAAGATAATTTTAACTCATATTTCTGCTAATTTAGATGATTATGGCCTTAAGCTAATAAAAGAGAGGCTAAAGAAAGATCTACATTCCTGGTCTGCACCTGAAGACTCTCTTAAGAAGGGTGGAGATGAACATAGTCATGTTGCTTGAGGTCAAATGTGATGTGGGAAGCCGCTGCTCGATCAGAGCCCAGATTTTGGTTCATATCCGCCAACGAGCTTCAAAGCGGCACTGGTTTTAGTTCCCAGCAGGACTCTCAGTACCAGTACCAGCCTCAGAAGCCATTGTTTACCTGTGTTTTAATAAATAACTTGCCTCATCTAAACCTCTGAAAATGTTTTCTAAAGTCCGACCCAACAACACAGACCAGGTGAAGGAAGCAACCTCAGCTCCTCATCATCAGAGCCACAGGCTTAAAGCCACAATTATCAGAACTAACAGAAACAAAAGCAAATCTAACCTAATCAACATCCAGATGCTGATATATGAGAATTTTAGCATTTTCTTCTTAAATCTCAGAACACGCAGTAAATTGACTAACTTTTATGACTCTTGTAGTTATATCAGTAGAAAACACTTCAATTCATGTGTCTTAAAAGTATGATGAAAAACATCAACCTGACCCATTAAAAAATAAAACCCACTTTTTCACGCCGTCTTCATCGTATTCGCTCCTGTAGAATCCTCCGAGGTCATCTGACAGCTCTCCAACAAACTCTGTGTAGAGTTCATACATGCTGCCCTGCTGCAGCGGCTCGTTGAGCTGAATCACTAGGAACTGGGTGGGTTCCACCAGCCTTGTCTCTTTCATGGTTGGTGCTGTAGCTCCATCCAGACCCTTAAGTATGGCATGAAATCCTTCAAACTTGGTGAAGTTCAGCCTGTTGGAGTGGATGAGGATGAGGTCTGTCTTGTTCACACATCTGAACACCACCCTGGAGTGTCCGGTGAAGATGTACAGACCATCGGCGTTTGGCTGTAGCCGTGGCCATAGGGTGTTATTGTAGTAGACAGGAGAAAGGTTTCCTGGAAGCCTGTAGTAGTCCCATGGCTCTTTGGGTCCAGAAGGTGTGGTACTAGGAGTGCTGGTTGTGTTGGGTCCGGACGTGGTTGGAAGTACCTGTTGGTTCTTTGACCTCTCCTGACTGTACACCACTGAGAGGGCTATGATGGTCGCCAAAGCTGCAGCAGCTATAACCAGACCGGTCAGTGCCACCACTTTGCTGATGTAGAATCCTTCCCCCATGTCTCCAGCTCAGAAGAGGAAGAAGACAGAAGGAGGACTGTTACTCTATTTATGTCCAGCCTTTCAGAGTCCAGCCCAAGAAGTTAATCATTGATACAGTGGGCAGGAATCTCAGCTGAAAGTCCAAAACATTTCCATTTAAAATGTTCCTTATGATAAGAAAAACGTTCTGCCTTCACATAAACTTCCATCTTGGTGACCTTAGATAATGGTGGACTGGAGAACATGAAGCTAGATCTGTGTTTGTCCTTCTCTGTATGTTTTTATTTAATTTCAAGTGTGCCCGGGTGTGGCTGTCTGAATGTCAAATGGACTGACGCTGCATCCTAACAGATACCAAACACGGGTTTATAGAGCAGACTAAACTTTTATGCTCTACATCATTTAATCTAATCTTAATTTGATGTGTATCAGAACTGATTTACTGTAAGATAAAGGTCTGAAAGTCAGCTGATTGATATTGCTGCTCAGGGCCAAAGGCAAGAAGAATTTTAAAGCAGAACAAATTTAAAGACTTTGCTGCAAACCCAAAACATTATTTGTTAGTCTATATAGAAACAGAATGGCGGGGATAGACTACATTTGGTACCGCAGAGGCCCTCTGTCCAGGACTTTTAGTTTTCCAGAGCCAGGATTCACTGCAGACCCATCTGACTCTGGTAAAAACCTATTCCAACTTCTCCCCTCTGGTTGGCGCTACAGAGCACCATATGCCAAAAACAACAAATTCAAGAACATATTCTTCCCAGAAAGCATCACTCATTTGACTCTGACTCACCATGTCTGGAATAACTCCTGCCCAAAAATCTAGCAACTCAACTTCTACACAGACTGCTTTGCTCTCTTGCTTAATGTTTTAATGCACCTATTCTGTAAACAGTCCATCCAAATCTCCTCTTTATTCTGTATTCTGCATTTGAATTATTATTTTTTTAATTACTGCTTATTGAGCCCAATACTCATACGCGGCAATTAAAGCAGGTTAAAGCTGATTCTGATGTGTTTGGCTGTTAAATGATGGTATAGGGGAGATAAAAGGGATTTTAGATTACTTTTACATTCAGGTCCTGTTATAACTTCAGGCCAGTAAACATAGTTTAGTTTTCTTTTCTTTCCTTTTTTGTACAAATGCAATTATGTTAAGAGTCTTTAAAGCATCTGGAGAATTCATTCACCTCTTTGGAGGTTTATTTTTCTTCTTCAGGGAACCATTCAAGGAGTAATAGCCCACACTTAGAATCTGCTTGGATCCCTCTTACCTGCGTCATCGTTTGTTTTGTTCAAATTCATCTCTTAATCCAGCAAATGCAAAAAAAAAAAAAAGTATGAAATCATGTTTTTCCTATTTTGCATCCATCTTGTAAAGCTAAAGGAAGAGTGCCATCTTGGCAGGCGAACAATAGTCCAACATTGTCCTTAGGTGCCTTTCTAACTTATGCAAAAGGTAAACATTGAGTTTCTCTGCTGGCTGATGTGCCTTTCTGTTTTAGTCATCATAGGTTTCGTCCATAATTTCTGTGAACGCCAGGTTGCATAACTGCAATAAAGGGTATTGTTTTCTACATCTGTGCCAGTGTTTTTGTAGAACCAGTCCAAACTGAGGATATATGACTCTGCTGGCTACAGAGAGAGGAGCTGTTCCTGTCAGCAGAAGAAAGTGTTAAATAGCAGATTGTTTTACATTGCTTATAATACCAGACCTACATTTAGGTGTGAATGAACGGTCAGTATGTTTGAAACCTTTTACGACTCTGTCGAAGCATCAGCCATCTTCTATGGTCACCCAGCCCTATCTGAGGATGCCTTTAGAAAAATCATTTCACCAATTGAACATTGTCTCCTACTCCTTGCATGGATCCGTTGTCAAAACAGAGTTCCTTCAAAGCAAGTTAATTAATGCGGCACATTTGAGTAGCAACTTAATTCAGTGTTGCACATTATATAAAAACTTGCAGGGAAAAGAAGACTGAAAGAAGAATGAAGAATAATTATCATGATCGATAGTAAAATGGAAGAGATTTGGACCAAAGTCCACTCAAAAAAACAACTTATTATTTTAGCAGTTTTATGGTTTTGTGGTTGTTGGTTCACATTAGTGGAGCTTAAAGGAATAGTACACCCAAAACATGATTAGCCTTCATTTTCCACTCACCCCCATGCTGAACAACACTCTGGAGTACTTTTTTGATATCTCAAATGCATCTAGAGATCTGGGAGGCTTCTTGCTGTCTGCTGACATTCAAATAATGGAGGTCTATGGCGCCCGAGGCAGAAAGGTCCATAAAAGTCCACA